>NW_001865073.1:339171-378360 GCF_000002865.3 Monosiga brevicollis MX1
CCCCCCCCCCCCCCCCCCCCCCCCCCCCTGCGTCAGGCGCTTTTTAGCTCATTTGTTTTGATTTCCCGCTTGACATTTACCTATGCGTGCTGCTGCCATATCTTTTGTGTAGATGATGATACGCTGGTCCACCTACAAGACGAACAGAACAGCTATATCAATGCCAATCATGTCACGTTTGCGGAGGAGGGCCGTACCCTCTGGTATATTGCAGCGCAGGGGCCCTTGCCCGGAACCGTTGGTGACTTTTGGCGCATGGTCTGGGAACAAGGCTCACAGATCGTGGTCATGGTGACCGGAGAAGTTGAAGGAGGCAAGGTCAAGTGTGAGCGCTATTGGCCCACGGAGACGGGTGAATACGATGCCCTGGTTTTCGGAGACCTCAAGATTAGTCTCGTCAAGAGCGTCAGCAGTGGCAACTACACCATTCGTGGTCTGCGCGTGCGCAACATGAGCGAAGACCTCATGCGCACTGTCTGGCATCTCCAGTACACGGCCTGGCCTGATCACTCTGTGCCGAAAACTCCATCATCATTGTTGGATTTTATTGATGAGATCCGTGAAATTCGTGTCCGTCTGATGGGAGTTGCAGTGAACAACCCACCATGGCCCACGGTGGTTCATTGCTCGGCCGGCGTGGGCCGCACCGGCGTGCTGATGCTGGTGGAGAGTGAGCTAATCCGCCTCGAGCAGGGTATGCGACCCAACCCGCGCCAAACCCTAGTGGAACTCCGCGAGCAGCGTGCTAAGGTGGTGCAGACGGAGGAGCAATACGAGTTCTGTCTTCGTACTTTGCTTGAGGTGGCTCGCAAGCGCCAAACAGCGGAGACAGCTGCCTAAGACCCGTCTTGCAGTAGGCGCTCAACCCCTGCATGCTGCACGCTTAAGTTTTTTATCTGACCTTTGGTCACTCCTGAGCAGTGCCGTTGGGAGTCAAGTGGGATTTTGTCCACTCGTCTAGGCACGACTCTTCTCCCCTGCTCCTTCAATATCATGGTACTCTCTCCCCGCCCACCCCTCACTCAACGTGTGCCCTTGAGGGGTTTTGTTAATTTGATTGCGTTGTTGTGTTTGCTTGAGAATGTCGCTGTGGATATAAAAGAGTGTGTGAGGGGTCCAAAAATTTGAACAAGGTAGCGGAGACTCGTCCGATCTCTGTTGGTTCAGGATTTGGTAGAGGTGTTCCAGTGCAACACCCAAGAAAAGAGTTAATACATGTCTTCACGGTTTAGCAACCGGGTCGCAAATTGATTTGGAACCATCTTCGGGTCGCTTGCGTGTAGAATGAACTGCGCTTCTGCCGCTCCTTGCTCCATTCAGATGTTTGTTATTGTCATGTGACATTGTGCGTATTCAACCAGCAGCCCAAACCAAAGAAAGTGAAACTTCACAGGCGAGCCTGGACCACCTCGACAGTGTTTGGCTGATATTCTGCACAATAGCAAAATCGTGAGCAATGCGCGGCCATTTGCATCATAACGCCGACAAAAAACACACCTGGTTCCAACCGCAGGAAGTGAGATCCGACGACCACATCCTCGTCACGGTTCCAGGTCAAAAATTGCAGAAGCTCTGGCAAGCTATGAACACCGTAGGCTTGTGGGGCACTGGTCTCGGGCACGTCGGCGCCATTCAAGAAGCGGCCCTAAGAAAGTGGCGTGAGCTGTTTGTATTACTCGTTCGCTTGCCAACGAGTCTCACTTGCGATGCTTAAGAGCATGACGCACCCGGGCATCAGGCAGCTCAGACACATATTGTTTGCCCATGATGTGCTGCAAACGACGAAGCAGGAAAAGCACTCGGGGCATCTATGCCAGTGATGATTGCAGAGAAATAACCACACATGAGTTGTAGCAGATGTGGTGGTTCGGCTCTTGCGCGCGCCTCGCATCATGCACGGGTCTCGAGATGCGGTTCGATTCTAAGTTGCACATTTGTTTGTCTTGAATGAAAGCTTTCGACACACCTCAACGTCCAAGATTTCGGCCATGCCCTGCAAGACACAAAGGCCTAGAGAAAGAAAGAAAAAGAGTGCGCCATGTGACCATAACCGCTGTGGCCACGCACCATGCCAATCGATCCATTCAACTCACCATGGGCTGTGTCGTCGGTGAAAAAGCGCGATGTCACGTTGGGCACGAAGCCACTGCCCTCTGGCACCATCGGCGCCTTGACCTATGTATGAGCCGAAGCAATGAGGTTCCCGATACAAGGTCCAGGGTCGGGTCAGTTGGTGGCGAGTCAGACTGGGGGTTGAAAAGCGATGGAAGAGTGCACGCAAAAGTGTGCATTCGCACAAGCCGGCACCCACACCTCGCTCAAGCGCTTGTTCCACTGAAGAGCCCACATGAGAGGGCGAGCCAGAAGCGTTTTGGGTTGCGCAAAAGTGGGCAGCTTGCTAATGACCTGCACACCATGATATTGGCAGTTTACAGCTATGGTAAGTTTGGAACTATAAGCAGCGTGACGACTTTCCGTGTTCAACTCGGATAGAGTGCCATGGGCGTGATGCAGATCAATCGTGGGAACGTGCATCGGAAAGGACTTCGTAAGTTGCTTGATAGCGAAGATGCCCATTGCGATTCAGGGCGCCATCTAGCGCCCAGATGATGGTGGGAATCTCCTTGATGGCCAAATCAAAGAGCCACTTGGCTGTGTTGGCATTGACGCTCCTAAAAGAATGTGCCAGGGGGGGGCAGCCATGAGAAGATGTGTTTGAGCAAACAACATAAAAGATGGGAAGATGTTCAGGGTGCGTTTAGCCTAGTGCTGGTGCAAGCAAACAAGCTGCATGTTAAATGCCACTTCCTCGTTACGCACAAATAGAACATGAAGACCTCTGGGTACACTAAACCTGGGACCCAATCCCCAAACAGCTGGGTGCAGATACTGGGGTGCAGAATCTATGCTTATCGTGCAAAGTTTCGGCGGGAAAGGACAGGGCAGGGCAGGGTCATGAGCATGTGCGGGGGGAACGGCAGCAAAAGAGCAGCAGGTCCCGCGCCCGTGTGTGTGTGTGTGTGTGTGTGTGTGTGTGTGTGTGTGTGTGTGTGTGTGTGTGTGTGTGTGTGTGTGTGTGTGTGTGTGTGTGTGTGTGTGTGTGTGTGTGTGTGTGTGTGTGCGTGCGTGCGTGCGTGCGTGCGCTCGCTGGTATACAAACCTGGTTGGTGCCACCAAGTGTGCAAATCACAAAGTCGGTGAGGGGGGTGATGGGCTTGTGAAACATGCGCTGCAGACATGTCTGGACGGCTTGCACGTTGTGCGGGCGGAAAGGAGATACGGCAGCGCGAAGATCCGGGTACCTGCGTCGGTAGTGAGGAGGAAGTGAGCACCGGATGAATCGCACTGAACCGGATTGCGGGCAAAGGGCTTTGTGTATTAATCGTCCAAGCACAGACCGGCCAAATAGCTTGACGGATTGCCCGTAGGCCTGGGCTTTGCAAAGGTATGGAAAGTGCTTCATGGCAAAGAGAGTGATGTATCGAGCTCGCGGATGATCAAGAAGCACCTCACGCGCCATCCAGTCAAAGCCACCCTGGCCATATGCAGTGCCCAGGAGCAAAGGGTGCTCCGGCAGGTGAGGCGCCAAGGCACGTAGGATGTCTCGATGCGCGCTCACGGGGCACACCATGATGCAAACGTGGGCGTCCTGCAAGGCTTCACTGGCGTGTGCCCAGTCGTAGACACCCGCCAGTCGACCTAACAAACCAGATGTGTCGCGCGTTGCTTATGAGCTATGAGTTCACCGAAGCAGCAAGAATGGCAGAGGCCGTGTTGGCAAAGTTGGTAAAAACAGACCTTCGTACTCGACCCACCAAGTGGGCAGAGGGTTGATGGGAAGCGAGTCGCTGGTGAAGCGCTGTTCACGGCATCGCACTGTTTGGCTCCATTTGCTCGGATTGCGAGTGATCAACCGAACCTCAATGTCCTCCCGCCGCCCGAGATCGGCAGCAAGGACATGGTTGCCGTTGCTCCCACCACACAGGACCACTACCAGCTTGTTCTGAGGCAACTCCTGCGACAAACCCCCCGCAAACCCAACAGGCAACGCCGTCAGTCAGCTGCCGTCACCTCAACTCAACAACCCCGCACCCGTGAGCCCTCTGAACCGATTGACTTACCATCTCAATACGTGTGGTTGCTACTGCTGCTACTGCTGCCGGAGGACTGATGCCAAACCCACGCTCATCAGAGGGCTCCACCGCCAATGCCAATGCTGCTGACCCCCCTCACACACTCCTCCTCGCTCGCTCGCACCCCTCGCACTGCAAAGTAGAAAGTGACCAAAATGACCGAAATGTCTCTCTCTCTCTCTGAGTCTGTTAGTTTGTGTGTGTGGGTGTCTCTATCTCCCTCTCTCTCTCACACACTGTCTCTCTCTCACTGTCTCTCCCTCCCTCTCTCTCTCTCTCTCTCACTGTCTCTCACACTGTCTCTCACACACACACACACACACTCTCTCTCTCTCTCTCTCTCTCTCTCTCTCTCTCTCTCTCTCTCTCTCGCTTTCTCTCTCTCTCTCTCTCGCTTTCTCTCTCTCTCTCTCTCTCGCTTTTTCTCTCTCTCTCGAAGCAATTCTCTCTGTCTCTCTCTTGTCAGCAAAATTCTTTTGTCTTCTTTTGTCTTCTTCTACCTTTGTTTCTACTCGCTCGGTCTCTCTCATAGTCGGTCGCTCGGATTCGGCTGTCCGTATATGGAAAGCACATGGTCCGTGTGGTAGATGTGGTGGCGAAGAGACAAGTGCCGCACGTTTTGGATGTTCTGGGATGGAGGGGAGGAATGGCACGGGTGGGTTTTAAAACTCAAATGGGCATGTCGCTCAGGCGACAAATCAATCACTCGGTCCCGGTCGGTTATGCGCACCGATCATCTGTCAGGGAGGTCACGTCAACGGCACGGCCACACTCTTCAAGCTTGGGCCGTGGCACACGTGGCTGCTATCTGCATTGCCCAGAATGCAACTACTACTACTGTTATACAACATTGGGGTGGGCAAGGACAGGAACGGCGGGAGCTGGCAGAGCAGTGTCTTGCCTGCCTGCCCACTCACGGTTGCTGCTATGCCTGCTCAATGAGAAGAGACGTCGATGGATCTTCTTTCTCGAAGGAGTTGTAAAACAGAGCTCGCTTCTCACCCAAGTCTTGGTCCTCATTCTCATAGTCATCAGCACCACCGTTGATCAGGCCCGTGTGCTCCATCGGCCGGTCATACCGTGAGTCACGGCGCCGGTCGATATGATTTTTAACGCACATCATGACCAAAAGCCCAGAAAAGGATAGACCTAAGTGGCCAAATGTGACGAGTGAGTGCAATAGTAAGCATGCAGCCACGTCGCCGCGCGCAATTGAAGGAAGGCCAACATGAATGCTTGGAAGTAAATTGGCAGAATAAGGAGAGGCCCGGCAAACATACAGGCGCTGACGGCCCAAAAGGCCTGTGGCCTCACATCCACCGTGGCTGGGTAGACTTGATTAAAAATAATGGGAGCTAATGTGTTGGATAATGCACAAGAGTTGAGCCGCAGCGCCACTTTTGTCAAAATGCTGACAGATTGTTGTGCAAACAAAGCACATGTGACGCACCCAAAACGCCGCCCAAACTCTCAATAGAAGCCAGCGCGCTCATGGTAGCTCCCTGTACACACACACACACACACACACACACACACACACACACAAGGAGAATCGTGAGTGTCGAGGTGCGGCACAGCTGTGGAAAGATGCGCATGGCAAGCGGAGGGTCATTGAGGGTCAAGGCCGCACCAGTTCCTCTTCTGGGACGCGCTTTGAGATGTAGGCCCGGACGACTGGCAATGGTAAGCCAGCGATGGGCCCAAGCGCTACACGCATGAGACCAAGGAGTTGATCGATAAGAGTGAGCTGAAACGACGAGAGACGAGAGGGGGCAGGAATAGGCACAAGTGGCGTACCACACATGGCGTAAATGCCGCTTGGTGAGGCCAGCATGTAGTCGCCAAGGTACATCAAGACAGCGCCGCAGAGCCCCAGCTGCAACCGGCCGGGATACCGCAGGTGAGGACTGAAACACAGGCCTACCATGGCGCGACGGGTCGGTGGTTTCTCAACAATTACATACGCGAACTAGATGGAGCTCATTGAGATGCCTTTTGCGACTGGCAGCGATTCGCTCCAGCAGAGGTAGTACGATCAGCAGTGCGGCGCCTCGGCTCGCCGAGTCTGCCGCCAGATAAAAGTCAACCACGTCTGCCTGCCAATGAAAGGCTTGGCGCGCGTAAATGACCGTCACTGGAAAGAGGGTGGCACGACACCTGAATGAGATCCCGGCCGACATGAAGTTCGCGCGCGCATGCAAACGTGCTGCATACCCGAAGCAAGGCCCAAGCGACCGATCAGCTGCACCACAAACACGTATGAGACGGCAGCAACGTCTCTACCGTAATAGCGTGGGCAGAGTTCATGGGTAAGACGCTTGTGAGAAGGAGGCACAGGACGCGGCGGCATGGAGAATGATCATTTCTGCTCAGAGTTGTTAATGGGTTAGATGTGCTGGATGACCAACCGGGCTTGCGTCAAGAGTTGACCCGAATGTATGATGGTGGCATCCATGACGGAGACCTTGGGCTTTCGATACTCTGGGCGCAAGGATTCGGCCCGGAAAAGCGAAAGGATGGTGGCAATGCCGGTGAGGCAGACCTGTCGGGCGGGTCGACAGTGACAGCCGTGCAGCCACAAATTTTTAACTTGTGTGTTTGTCGAGACCAGACAATCTGGGGGTCCTCAGCGCGCGGGGCGGGGCGCAGGAGGCAAATTTGCGTTGCGATACCGACCGTTGTCGCAAAAGTAACGGGAAAGCCAAAGTAGCGGGTGAGAGGACCGCCCACCAAGTAGCCCGTGACCAGGCTCATGTACACGCAACCCTCCATGACGGCAATGCGCATGGTCCGACTTTCAAAGGTTGTGGCATCCACCAAGCTGCACGACGGGCAGGTTGCACAAAGGGCGCGAATTAAGAGAGGGGGTTGGGAGGGTAGCGCGGCTTGTTTGGAAGAGAAAGGGCGGGCGTACATGGAAAAAAGGGCCATAAGCACGAGGGGTGCCGAGCCCGTGAGTCCAAAGACGACATTGCCAAAATAAAGAATTTTCCAGGACCAGCTGAAGCTGCTGACGAGGAGAAGGATGATGGCATAGACGACGCTTCCTGCCAAGCCCAAGACTAAACAGGGCTTTCGACCAATGGAATCGCTCCAGGCCCCAAGTGCCGTCGAGACCACAATGGCTGGCACGATCTGCCGCGGGAGCGCAGGTCAATGAGGGAGCGGGGGCAAAAAAAAGGGCATGGCGGAGCGTGCCTGGCAGCGCAAGCAACTTGAACAGACCTGCACAACTTGAAGCAACAAGGTGGCCTGGCTTGTCTTGGCACTGATCTGTGAGAGCATATGCGTGTGCGGGTGTTTTGTATTGAGCAGGTTCACAAGCGGGCGGGCGGTTGGCTCGTCAGCGTACCTCGGCCGAATCGCAGGCCAAAGAGTTGGTGTCGATGCCTGGATATTCTTCTTCGCAAATCTATGTTCAACGCGAAGCAAGGGTCGCGGGGGCGGGGGCACGAGCCCAGGAGAATGAGACGGCACCGGATCATAACAGTGTTCAAGCTCAAGGCGGGGCGGGAAGAACCAGCAGGTGCCTTTACCTTGCTCTGCACCAGCTGAACCGTCGTGGGCATGATGAGAACAAAAGAGGTCATGAAAAGGCAGCCAATCAGCTCGATCGGAACCCGCCGACCCAGCGCCGCCAGCGTCGCCAGCGCCTCCATCACCCGCGGTCACGCGCCACAAGCAACACTGCGATCGAGGGCATCCAGAGAAAAAGGCGGCAAGCAATCCTCGCCACCTTCTCACTCTATCGTAATGTGCCTCCTCTGACCCCCTTCCCTAGAAACCCCTCCCCCAAATACCCACCCGCCCCATACACACGCCCTCACCCCGCCCGTCCGGCTGCCATTTGCCCTCGACCCTCGCCCTCTTTCAAGTACATGAACAAGCTCTCGCACACACACAGAGAGACTGAGAGAGTGTGTGTATGAGAGAGGGAGAGACAGAGAGAAAGACAGAGAGAGACAGAGAGGAAGAGAAACAGAGAGAGAGTGAGAGAGAGGAAGAGAGAGGAAGAGACAGAGAAACACAGAGAGAGTGAGCAACAACAACACCAGTTGCGGCTGCTGCCATGTATAGAGAGATGGTGTTGGCATTGACTGAAACCATAGTGGTGATTTAAAGGTAAAACCAGAGAGAGAGAGGGGTCAAAGCGATGTGGGATGATTCTTTTGTTTTGGTTGACCACGATATGATGACATCAAGTAGACACACACGTCCACACCACCCTCCAACTTCTCTCCCTCTTCCTCTTCCACTCTCACACTCCACAGGTGCGGACCTAAACAATGAGTTGTGGGTCAAGTAGGTAATGTCCCCTCTTGACACTGTGGAGGTGGAATCTGACCCCATCATGCACAAGACGCGAGCAACACTCCACCACACTCGGATAACATTTGGTAATGGCCGCCTGCCATGGGAATCGGGGCATTCACAAAAAAGCATTGTTCATCACTAAAGTTGTCTTTAAAGGTCAATTTTCATGAGAGCACGGTACAAAAGCAGTCCGTCGTGTTTGGACTCGGCTTGCAACATCAACGGACGGAGCCCTTGGCTGTCTTTTGATGGTGTCCTGATTATGCCGTGTCTAGCTACCCCGCTGCCCATTGGCCTCGCTTTGCCTGGTCGCACACAAGCGCATGATAAGCTGGATCAATGGCTCAATGGCTCAATACCACATGCCCTGCCAGCAGCCGGGCCAACTCAAGCTGCCGGTTGTTAATCATTCGCGCCCACCATTCACCATCATGTACGTCGACAGGCTTCTCCAGCTTGCCAATCTTCGTGCCAAACGCTTACCGTAAGCTTGACTTCAGGCTTCCGCAGATTAGCGTTCGCCTTCAGGCCTCATGTCAGTCGGCAGTTGCGCCCCCCAAACCTGTCCGCAGCTTGCTTGCCCTGTGTGCCCCAACAGGTTCCGCTTCAGTCCGAGCTGATCAAGCTTGCGTGCTCGTACCCTCATGACTCTCAGACGCTGCACGATTTTGAACCCTTCGCTTTCCACTGATATTCGAAGAAGAAAGAAGACGCCGCAGCGTGCATTTTCCCCTCGTGCGGTTTCTGCAGCACAAACCTGAAACGGCAGAGCCTCCAACTCCCGTCGAGATGTCGGTTGAATACGCCATGATGGCCCCTCAGGAGGCCACTCGCCAGGACAAGCGCGTGAACTCGGCCCTCAACTTTACCCTTCTCATCGTTGCTCTCATCATCTCCGTCGTTGCCGTCAGCCTGGCCGGTGAGTCGAGGCGAGGCGTTTTGGAAAGCTGCGGCGCCGTCCATTGGACGTGAAAGCCTGTTTCTTTTTATTGCCCATACAACAAAGGCGGCAAGTGATGGCTCTGGCAACCTCCTGGCCGATGAGCAACCGTACAAATGGCAATGGCTGCATCATGACCAACACACCACTCTGCCATGCTTGTCGAGCGTTGACTTGGGCTTGATCATGTGCCAGCCTTTTGTTCTCTTTTGCTACACCTTGGCTCGGGTCTGCCCATGTATATCGTTGAGCCTGCTTGTCTTTCGTGTTCAAGGCTTGTCCCCCTGCCCTGCTTCCCGCTTCTTCTCGATTTTATTTGTTGCTTGCCAAAATGCTGATAAAAGACCGCCGGTTTCTTTGACTATATGCCGCGCTTCCCGCTCGTGTGCTCACATTGGGATTGCCCCTGCCCCACCGCCGACCATGAAATCTGTCAACAGGTGTCGCTACGAGCGAGATCGAGAGCGCCAATGGCCGCATTGACACCCTGTTTCATCAAGCTGCCGTCGCCACCTCTTCCACCACCCGCACCGTTGGCATCAACTCGGTCATCACTGGCCACCCTGCCTGCGCTGATGATTTTGAAGCGTGCTTCAATCTGATTGATGCCACCACCAAGTTCGTCACCAACAACCTCACCATGGACAACTTGACCGATCTTGCTACCCCAAAGGTCAAGACCGCTCTCCTTGACGCGGATGGCAACATTCTCGGCAAGTCTGAGGGTGCTGCCGACATTTCGCTGCCCGAGTCCACCGACGACTGCTTTCTCCTCCGTCACAGCATCTGCTACATGCACAAAGAGGGCAAGCTCGCCACCTTCACCGTCGTTGACTTTGTCAACGACAACAGCGTTCAGATGCGCCGCCGCAACTTTGCCTCTGGCTTCAAGCAGGGTGCCGAGACGGGCGCAGCAGGTGCCTCGTTTGGCGGTGAAGTTGGTGGGCCGGTTGGCGCTGCGATTGGTGGCGGCATTGGCTTTGCGGTTGGCTACTATGACGGCTATTAAGCTGCCAACCATCGCTTCATACTCGTAGACAACGTCTTTGGGTTGACATCCACGAAATTGACTACGAAATTGACAATTTGTAAACGTTGATCAAGCCAAAGGCGACGGGCTAGGGAATCCGCCTTCACCTCTCAACCCTGCATCAACCAAAAGCCTCTCGTGTGAATTCACATCCTGACTGTTAAAAAAAATGGATCCGTGTGGATGTAAGCTTCTGAATTTTGTTGTTAAGAAAGACCTGCTGACGTCGTCTTGACCGGGTCGGTACAGCTGCACGAGTGACTCTCGCGGTTGCAGCAAGGCCATGCACTGGCGTCACCGGTCGAGTAGTTCTGCCACCAACCACAGCCAACGTCATTCGCACACCCATGTCGCGGCTTGCACAAACCGGCTGCTTCACGTACCGTTTGCGAGCGCATCGTGCCTTTGACGCTATCCCAGTACCCATGCCTAGCCACACAGAGCAAACAAATGCCATGACGATTGTGCTAAAACGCGCCATCAACCCGCCTTTTTCAGGCGTTGTCAAAGCAATTCCCTTGTGTTTGAGAGCGCTCAGCCGGCGTACCACAGTGACAGCACGTAATCCAGCTCGCTGCCCATGAGCGTTATGGGTCGGCTCTCCTGGGGATCTGTCGCCCACAACAAACAAGTGTCAGGCCCGGCACACAGGTCATGAGCAATCGGCCCTTATAACACACCGTCCGTCACGTTGAAGATCAGGGGGGGGTCATGCGTCAACGCCCGCCCAGCAGTTCGGGGCTCTGGCGAGCCAATGCAAGGCTCCACGCCCCGTGTCTTGTAAAATAGCTTGTACTCGTTGAAGCGCATAGCCGCCATGTTGCCGTCCTCTGGAAAGAACAAAATCTGTCCAGTTGACCATCAGAATTCAAATGCAAGCCAAAACCAAAACCAATCGCGTTGCTCCCGCCTGACCCTCGTTGTCACCACGCTTCTTTGCAAGCAAGTGCACAAACCCGTTCATCAAAGGGAGCTTGCCCGTCGAGCAGCAGTGTTGACAGGTCCACGCCATCGAACATGCGATCTAGCCCCACGCACCACCAAACCATACCTCATCTCCCGCAGCCCGAGTGGACACACTGGTGCGGGGCCATGCCTGGCCGACCGGCCCGTTTGCCATACCTTGAGGTAGCGAGATGTTAGCCAATGAGAGAATGGTAGGCACATAGTCCAGCGTGCTGGCCAATACCGATGTGTTGGTGCCACTGGCAATGACGCTTTTCCACACGGCTGCCCCTACCACACGGTGCCCGCCTAAAGAGCACAGGCACATCAGAATCGCAAAGCCCCATGGTGTCCCTTCCAAGCATCGACAAATCCAAGCAGAAGATTTCATGAAACGAGTTTCACAACAAACCTTCCCAGGCCGTCGACTTGAGCGTGGCACCACCTTGCCCGCCATTTGAAGCGCGCTGGAGAGCGGGAAACATCATTTTGCACACGCACAGCGGACCCCCAAAGCGTGTTTTAGCAACTAGTCAATAACCAAACATCTAACCACAGAGCCCTTGTATACAAAGCCCTTGACCCACCGTACCTGCCACTCGCCCGTGAACGGGCCCGGTGAGCCCACAGCCTCGCACGCCACGGAGCCCAGGTTGGCGGGCCTATCAAGAGTACGTGGCAGCCACCCAAAGCAGGTTCAACATAACATGTTTCGCTTTTGAGGTGAAGCATGGGCCCGGAAAGCCGAGTTGCCCCCTCACCCATTGTCAGCGCTCAAGAGAATGAGTGTGTCCTCGAGCAAACCAGCCACATCCAGCGCCCGAACAATGGCACCCACGCTGGCGTCAACCTCGGCCAACGTGTTGCCAAACACCTAAAGATAGGTGGGGCACTCGTCAGGCGCTTCCGTCATCCTGGACCACTCGTGATCAACCTGACATGACCCATGATCCTTGATCCATGTCAGGCACTGCATACCTGTGCCCGGCCCTCACGCGTGGAAGCGTTGGCAAACATGGGATCATAGGCAAGAGGCGTGTGCGTATGGGCATAGGCCACGTACAGGAAGAAGGGATCCGTTCCAAAGCCTTGAATTAGCTCTATAGCGCGCGCGGTATACTGGCCATTGAGTGCCAGTGGATTGTACGGCTGCTGGACAATGGTCTCGTCACATGTCTTGTTTTGGGCAGCCTCACAGTCTGGGCCCTGGGTATCATAAAGAGGAACAGCTGGACTGGTTGCTCTGGTCCCATCCACGGCCGAGCAGAGCGCCGGACACGCCGGCTGGGACTCATTTCGCAGCCAGGAGGGCTCGCAGCCTTGTGGTGTCGATTCAATGCATCCCATATCCCCGCTGTAGGGCAGTCCATAGAAAGTATTGAAGCCACGATAGGTTGGATGGTACCCTACAACGCGAACCAAGAGCAAACGCTTGAGTCCTGGGGTGCACACTTGAGCGCGCTCCCACCCTCTCGCTGTCTGTGAATATGGCCTCCACAGAAGCCAATGAAGCCAACGAACCTGGTTGCACGCCGAGATGCCACTTGCCAATCATGTGGGTGTCATATCCGGCCTCTTGAAGATAGTTGGCCAGTGTCTTCTCGCCCGTAGGCAAACCGTACAGGGAGGCGGGCTCGAAATTACCGTAGACACCCGTGCGCGCAGCCGTTCTGCGTCAGCAAGCCAGGGGATGAGCTGGTGTGATCCGAGTTGCGCATGTGGGTTGATTTCACGAGTCAAGAGCTTGACAGGCAAAACAAGGCAATCGGGCCGACGGGGTGTGACCAACCGTCCTGTCAGCAGTCCGGCGCGGCTCGGCGTCTGCAAACCCAGCCGGCGGGTGCTCGGTGAGATTGTGCACAGCAGGTGGCGCGAGAAGGTTTTCGAGCGCAGAGTTAACAAAAACATGGAACATGATTAGCGGCGATGTGGCCGTACGCAAACAGAGGCTGCTGCATGGAAATCCGAAAAGGTGAGCCCCTGCTCGGCGAGCTTGTAAGGTGTTTCAGTAACGCTATTGTCGTTGATGCCGGCATCACCCCAGCCGTTATCGTCCAGCAGAAAAATGACCACATTTGGCCGGCGGTGCTGATTGCCAGCAGCTTGATCCGTTTTCTCCCCGGCAACCCTCACCACCATCAGCGCCGTCACCGCCGCTGCCAGGACGCTTTTCCAGCAGCAGCAGGACCACAAACGCATGTCAGCCATTTCTCTGAAAAAAAAAAAAAAGTCACACACACACCTCAAAACAAAATAATTTGTGTGTGTGTGTGTGTGTGTGTGTGTGTGTGTGTGTGTGTGTGTGTGTGTGTGTGTGTGTGTGTGTGTGTGTGTGTGTGTGTGTGTGTGTGTGTGTGTGTGTGTGTGTGTGTGTGTGTGTGTGTGTGTGTGTGTGTGTGTGTGTGTGTGTGTGTGGAATGAGATGAGAATGGCAAGCGGAAGTATGGTATGCCATCGGAGGTGCAAATGGGCTCTTGGCAAGCGCTTGCAGGGCCATAAGGTCGACACATGCAGATGCAGAAGGTTTTTGATTTCACTCGTGGGATTGAGGGGATTGAGTCCATCCTCTAAAAAAAAAAGAGATACAAAGAGACATGTTTGTCGTCACCTCAGCTTGACGACCGCACCGACCAACACACAGCAAAAATACATGAACAATAACACTGGAGGGCTTCACTCGGGTTAGAGACAGGTGTCCAAGCCGCTTTCAACAAGCAGAGCTGACCGCAAACAAGCACGCAGTGGAAGCGATAACAACAACGAGCGTGTCAGCATCCACGCGCATGGGTGACAAGACCCAGGGATAGAAGACACGAGATGCAATGAGCAGCAAGTTGTCGACTCATACAACAGTTTTGAGATGACGTAGGATGGTTTGATTTTACTTGTTGCGCTTGGCGCCACGACCACCACGACCACGGCCGCGACCACGGCCGCCACGGCCACCACGGCCACCACCACGGCGCGAGCGCATGGCTTGACGGTCCTCCTCCATCTTGACCCAGTACTCCTTCTCCTCTTGGTCCTTGAGCGCCTCGGCCTTGACGGGCTTGTCCTTGATGGTAGCGTTGCTCTCCGTAAGAGCCTGGACAGCGCTGCTAGCCTTGCCCTCCTCCTTGAAACGGATGTGGGCAGTTGGCTCACCACGGGTGTAATCCACCCAAGCCACGTCGCCAAACTTCTCAAAGACGTCCTTGAGGTCCTCGCGGCTGCAGTCTTCATGCAGGTCCTCAAGTTTCACCACGGCATCCTTGGTCATGGTGGCCTCGACAGCCTCGTACTTGAGCTGCATCTTCTTCCTATGAGTACAGTAGCAATCAAAGGGAGAAAAAGGAGACAAGCCAAAGAGCGGGCACAAGGGCGGTGAACATAAACCCGCTGCAATACGAAAGCAAGAAGTCACACTCGCAGCGTCTTTCTGTGAGTGAATTGCCCCCCGCCATGACCAAGCGGCTACGCACTCGTCCTCCTTTTGCTTCTTGGCCATGCGCTTGTCACGACGCTCATCGCGCTTGCGCTCATGGTAGGCAGGCTTGGTCTCCACGAAGATCTTGTTGCCATCAAATTCACGAGGTTCAGCAACAATCTTCTCGGCTTGGTCGCGAGAGCTCAACTGAACAAACACCGAGCCCTTCAGCTCACGGCTGCCCAGCTTGCGGCGCAGCGAAACAGACTCGGCAAAGCAGCCCATGCTGGAGATCCAGGTCTGTGCAACAAAATAGGCGAGTGAGGCGACCAAATGGAAAGAGAGGTGGGTGGCGAGGACTGCAAGTCGACACCCACCTGCACATAGTCGATGGTGAGCTTCTCGACATCAAAGCCCTTGGCATAAATGGAACGCTCGTTCAGGTCCTTCTGATCCTCCAAGGGTTTGGTGGGCGCGCGGCGCAGAGCGGTGCCATCATCGCTGCACCGGGTATTCGGAGATAGGTGGGCACACAGGCGCAAACCCAGGGGTGAATCAGCGATTTGTAGAGATCGTCGTGTGCTAAAGACAAAGGGCAAAAGATGGAGCAGACAGCGCACCTGACTTCGACGAGGGGGTCGTCGACCGTCTGCATAGCGGCAGCAATGACTTCGGGATCCTCCGACAGTTGCTTCAGGCTAAAATGATCGAAAAATCATGGAATATAAAAGTGAGGTGACGCCGATGTGGCCTCATTCCAAATTAGAAGGATGCACGCTGCATGCTGCAGGGTCAGAAGAACGTACCGGTTGAAGGTCAGCAGAACGGTCAAGGGAATCCAGCCCTCTTTGCTTTCCTTCAGCTTCTGCTGCATGAAGGAATCACGGGGCAGGTTGCGGTCCGAGAAGTAATACTAAAACAATTTGTGCAAGTCCTTGAGTGAGGAAGAGCAACCCGAGGCCAAAGGCTGAATCGGTAGTCACCCCGGTCTCGAGTCGAGGAGCTCAGACTTGTTCCTGCCTCAAGCCTGAGGTGCAGGCGGGTGACAGACGACAGACGAACCTCAACTTGACGGATAATCTGCTTTTCGAGATCAGCCGGGACAGCAACATTGGAGCCATCGGCGGTGGTCTGCAGAACAAGCGTGGCAACAATGTCAGCAGGCGAGGGTGAGAAGATTTCCTGGGAAGGAGAAAGAGGACCAAACACATGCCCAACGACGGGCTGAGCTCAACGCAGCAATAACTCACCACCTTGACCTTCTTGGTTGCACTCTCGCCATTCTAGTAAGGAGACCGAGGCGAGGCGAAAAGCAGCAAAAGGTCAATGCGACACCATCATCCACCCAGGCCAAGTGTCCAAACTACCCGATCACAAGAAGAAGAAGAACGGGACGAGCGCCGGCCAGAGCCAAGAGCACCTACCGACGCCATGCTGTCGGTTGAACCTGAAGCAAACACACACCACAACACAAAAGGGGCAAAAGTCAAGGTGAACGAACAACCAATTGCAATCCCACCGCCCCCACTCTCCCCTCATCCCAAACCCCGCCACTGGCCCGCACCCCACGGCCTCCCAGCCAGCCAAACGCAACCGCCCCAGTCCCAACAGTACCCCCCTTCCCTCCTTCACAGCGCGGGACCTGACCTCGGAAAGGAATGAAAAAAATAAACGAGAGAGAGACACAGAGAGAGCACGCGGCTGTGCAACGTGCCCCGGTCACTCGAGGTAAGTGTACCCCAAAGCGATATAAACAACGATATTCTTACCCCATCCCTCTTAGTTTATGCAGCTAATTGATGAGAAGATGCAGATCTTGTTTCCAAAGGCCACAAGCCAGGAATGGACATGTGCGCGGTAACGCAGTGTGACACCACAGGTCATCGCTTTGCCTTCAAGAAAGGATGGTCAACAACTATGGTTCTCAACAGCTGTTGTTATCGGATTGTCTGACATGTGCTACCACATGTGAATTGGTCGCTGAAGCCGTTACCTCTTGTGATTTGCGCGGTAACCCCACACCCGTGTGCCGTGCTCAAGCTTATTTTCCCTTGGCTTTTCCACACATACACAATGGCGGCTGATGGTGTTCGGGTACGTGCGCGCTCGCTCGTTCGCGCGCTCGCTCTCGTTCTTGCTCTTGTGACGGCAGCGCTGGTGCTGGTGCTGGCGCTGGGCTCTGCGGTGCCTGTCGATGTGAGGGTGCCCTGCCTTCCTATTTTCCTCCCCTGGCCGTCTTGCTTCTTTTGGAGCATGCTAGCCATGGCATGTGTGTGTGTGTGTGTGTGTTAAGGCATGAAAGAGACGGGGCACCCTTGCCGCGATAGCCGTGCCATGGCCCAGTGTCGGCCGCTGGACTTGACTGGTGTTCTGGTCATGCACAAGGCGGGGGCGCTGATTCTGTTGCGGTCCAGAAGCTTCAGTGGCCATCTATGCTGCCGCCAACCTTGGAATTTTCATCGTCACATCCAGCTTTGAGCCAGAGTTGTATTTTCATCTCTTCTTCAACAACAGGACTGTTAGTGTTGTTCCCTCACCTCGACCTCTGGTCTTTACTTCCGTCACGGATCAATCGCGACAGGTCTTTGTGGGCAACCTGCCCGATGACATCGAGAAGATGGACCTGGAGAATGAGTTCCGCCAGTTTGGACGGTATGCCGCTCTGTCTCTGGGCCAACTTGCCACGTGTACCCCTTCCTCTGCCAATGCCTGACTTTGCCTCTCGCGCACGGCTCGACAGCTTGCTCGATGTTTGGGTGGCTCGCAAGCCTCCGGGTTTTGCCTTTGGTATGTCTGCCCCTGGTTATCTCTCACGTTGGTTTTTTTTTGCACGCTGATCTCGCGCTATTTACCTTATTAACTGCAACAACTTGTACGCACCCGGCTCTCGCTTTGCCACTGACTGTATATATTTGGTATCAGTTAAATTTGAGGATCAGCGCGATGCCGAGGTATACGCACTGCCATCATGTCTACTCATGCGTTGCTCTTCTTGCCCCTCTGTTTTGTTTGTTTTTTTGTCCTTTCTCTTCTATTGTCATCGTTAATGATGTGTATCTCCCACCACGGCTGGTTCATCTCAACGCACACGCTGTTGCCCCCTAATAGGACGCGGTGCAAGGGCTGAATCGCCGAACAGCCTTTGGCCGTGAAATTAGGGTGGAGATCTCACATGGTGGTCGTGGCGGTCGCGGTGGTGGTATGTTTGCCGCAACTCTCTCTTCGATCTGATTTGCCTCTGCTCTCGCTCGCTTGATGCCCAAACGCGCACATTCAATTGTAATAGACCGTCGACCCCGCGGTGATTATGGCCGCCGCGATGACTATGGTCGCCGTGATGATTATGGCCGCCGCGATGACTATGGCCGCCGTGATGACCATGGCCGCCGTGATGATTATGGCCGCCGTGATGACCATGGCCGCCGTGATGATTATAGCCGCCGTGATGACTATGGCCGACAGGATGATCGCCGTGACGCACCCGTGCGCCATGACGATGGCCGCGATGAGTTTGGCCGGGATGTCCATGACCGCCGTGGTGGTGACGATCGCCGCGACGATGACCGCCGTGGTGGCGACGATCGCCGTGGTGGTGACGATCGCCGTGACGACGACCGCCGTGGTGGTGATGATCGCCGCGACGATGACCGCCGCGACGACGACGACCGCCGCCGTGATTAAGGCGTTATCATTTGTTTGGTTCTTTT
Organism: Monosiga brevicollis MX1; assembly: GCF_000002865.3. NCBI lineage: Eukaryota > Choanoflagellata > Craspedida > Salpingoecidae > Monosiga > Monosiga brevicollis. Next base: position 357,647 of record NW_001865073.1, read on the forward strand.
TTTTCCCCGCCACAACTTGATCAATCCTTCATGGAACATTTCTCAGCCCAACATCTCAGCAACCGAGCAAAGCAAGCAATCAGGGCGAGCAAACCAGTCTTGATGTGCATGGAGGATGACGCATGCGCGTGCTTTCTTCCTTTCCGTGATGGCCGCCTTTGATTCACGAGATGCATAAGCTGCGCATCTCGGAAACATCTAACCCGAGGTTAGAGAGCGGTTTGAATTCGCTCAAGCAACCATGACGGCCTAAATGTGACGAAAGTGTCGTTCATTGAGTTTTACGTGGTCCACGACAATCCACTGACCCACTTCCAAGCGCTTTTGATGCTTCTCGCTTGCCCAAGCACACAAAGGGCATTTTGCCGACGCCTTCGCTCAAGGCGCCCGTGATGACATCAAACCAAACCAATCAGCTACTCATTTGTCAATTCATATCTCTATACAGACGCATATCATCAGGGTTTGCTATACTAGGGTTGTGCATGGGGCTTACACCACAACGCACCGACCAGCAAACTCGCTTCGCTGCTGGCATTTTTATGGCAGGGCTGCAAACAAAAGGGTCAACGAAACAAGCTCATGTCCAGTGGGTTGGTGCACACTGCATCGTGAATGTCCAAAAAGAGGGGAACATAAGCCTGCCAAAGCAAGCAGCGCATCGCGTAAGCACACGCATCCAGCACACATGTGATGACCACGACAATATTACTCTTCAGCTCCATTGTGCAAGAAATGCAAGGGCACCACGAGCAAGATTCACGTACTAGGTACTCCATAAAGGAGAGGTCGTCGAGGCCATCGTTCCCAAGCCGGGAAAAGATCTGCGTAGCCCCAATCAGACGGGTGAGTAGGAAAGAATATTTGTAGGCTTGGCCTTGTCTTCCCCTTCCCCCTGCCCATGCAAGAAATGATTGTGTAGAACAAACCTCAGCCTGATGTGCATCGCTGACATTGCCGGCCTGAAGCTCGACTCTCAAGGACTCAAACGAGATGGAACCCTGATCGGAGAGCACGAGCACATGATTGCCAATTATCAGTACAATGACAGTTAACTCATGCTCACTCTTGGGCTCACGGGTCACGGGCAGATAGGCATACCTCTTGTTTAATATCGTTGACATAAAAGAGGTCACGAGCGGTTTGAAGTTTGGCTTCAAGCCCGTGAAAGTCCAAGCTGTTAATGTTGGCGCGCAGCTTGTGGTCCAGCTGAGTCACCTTTTCCGCCAGAGCAGCCACAACTGAAAAGAGGCGAAAATTTAGGGAGCTCTTGAGCTGCATGCCCGAAGAGTCGATGGCATCCTCATCAGTAAGCTCCAGTACCCGCACCACAAACTCCATCTCGCGCTGACTGATCGGGGCATCGCAGACCAAGCGCAGGGCATCACCAAGCTCCGACGCACTCAGACAGCCTGCACCACGCCGATCCGCTGCATTGAATATGCGCTTATAGCGGTGGGTCGTCTTCGTGTCCAACATGCTAAACTGCGATAGGTAGTCTGCCGTAGCAGCCAGCCCCGCCTGGTCCGCGTTACTCTTCGAGGGCGAGGGTGCCAGCTTGCTCTGACTGGCTGTTTTTTTCTTCCGTTGCTTCGTAAACCCTGCAGGGATGCGGCGCAGGGCTGCGAGCCGACTGTTTTCCACCCGTCTCGCGCCAGGCATAGGCTTTCGCTTTGCTTTGACGTCCTCAGCCGCCTCTTCAGGCTCCTCTGCCAATAAAGCTGCCCGTATTGAAGCCAGAGAATCAGACGGCGCTTCGACCTTTGATGTTGTTCCACCTCGAGTCTCAATCGTTTCCAGACCCTCGCCATTGTCAGACGCCTCAGACGAATCGTCTGCCTCGCTGCCCACCGGTAAAGGCGCAGTAACCACCTGCGGCGGCGTTGAGGGCAAAATTTCAGCGGAAGTGGTTATGCTAGGTGGAGCCTGGGCCTTGCTCGAGTTGAATCTGGGACCAAACAACTTGGAGGTTTTGCCGCGACCTTTAGGGGGGCGCGGTGGTCGCGGGAGTCGGACCACAGGGACCGGTGGCTCCTCGAGAGGCTGAGGTGTTGATGGCTTGGCTGATGGCAGCTCTGGCTCTGGCGCAGGTGTCTGGGAAGCGATCGGCTCGTCTATCTCTTTGACTCGGGGTGGCGGCGGAGGCATGGGAGCACGCTTGCGAGCCGGTTTTGCTTGCGCGGCTTCCACCTCTGCCTCTTCTGCCGTCATCTCTTCCTGTGGTGCTGCTGTTGGCTCTGGCACCGAAGGCTCATCAATCATTGGCGCACATTGAGGTGGGAGCTCGACTGATGGCTCAAGAGCACAATCGTTTGACGACGAAACCACGGCTGTCGGCTGCTTTGCAGAGCTGGGTGCAAGTATAGATTCTTCAACTGCCGCTGGCTGTGCGCCTGATTGATGATCAGGCTCATCGGGCTTCGACTCAAGCTGAACATCGGGTTCAAGGTGGGGCTCGAGCTCAGGTTCGAGATTCGAAGTAGCTGCAAGCGGATGATTTTGCATATCTTGGTTGCCTGCCTCAGACACTGCTGGGGAGTCGGCACGTGATCGTTGAGTGTTTTTGGATGAGTCAACAACCGTGTCGTCTGGCTCATCCAAGGCTGGTTGAGTGGGGTCAGGCGTAGGCTCCTGGGAGTCAGTCGAAGGTATATCCACGGAATCAGGTATCACGTCCGTAAGTGTGTCCAGTGGCTGAGGTATGGCCGCCTCAACAAAGGGCACATCCATTGAAACAGATGTAACGACACTTTGCACCGGGCTCAAAGTCGGGGGGGCGTCACTGCTAAGGCTGGCGTCAGATGCTTTGCGGGATGCAGCTGCAGATACACGAGCAGAGACGGGCGGTGTGGGTTTGGGGTTTTTGCGGGCTGGCTTGGTAACTGGCGCCGTCGGCGTGGACACTTTAACAACTCGGTGACGCGAAGAGGCGGCCAGTTGGTCCCAGAAATCCCAGTGATTATCGGCGCCTATTATCGTGGAAAGGGGGGCAGACAGTGAGGCGATTGCAGGCTCAACATGCAGTCCTGTCAGCAAGTACCTACCAAACTTGCTTTCAAACTCATTGGCCCACTCGAACTGGCGTCGACGGCGCTCTTCATTGAGATTGAAATTGAGCGCACGTCCACATTCGATGCAGAGGCCGTCGCCGTTGGCAAAACCGATGAACACGTAACCCCCGCCAACCCGAACGGGAAAGCAGTGCTGGCATTGATAACGGTTATCTGAGCGCTGTCGAGACAAATTTCGATCAACAAAAAAGTGAGGCAGCGAGAAAAAAAAATATGGTCCGGAGTATTCAAAAAAACTTTCAGGGCGTGCTTGCGTACCCGAGAGCTGTCGGCCACAACTAAAACATCGCGATCTCGTTGACCCCGAAGAAGGAGCACTCGCGCATTGATGGGCAAGCGGATGATAAAGTTGATGAATTTCACATCCTCGGCATTCTTTGCAATCTCGTTTGGCAGTTTAGAAAGCAACTGCTCAGATAATGAAACAGGAACAAGATCGTGATCAGCCTTCAAAATGGCGCAGAGGCCTAGCATGGAAATGCGCAGCGCTAGCATAGAGCCACGCCCGAATACACACACGCACCTCTTCGACATGGGCATCCGTCATCGACTCGGGAGGAGAAGCTTCCTCGGAAGTGACAGGCTGCGCCTCAAGTCCAAGCGGGGACTGGGTTGGCGAGCCTTCCACAAAAGGCGCAGCATTGCAGATGGCCGAACTATCAGCACGCTCGTTGAGAGTGGAGCCCAAGGGGGCACCAAGTGTCTCTGCCTGTCGAAATTTACGATCCAATGCTAAAAGAGCATCAATATCTACGTTGGTATCTGCCGAGGCTTCGGTCAAAGCACGTGTGCGCGTACGGCGGGCACGCTGGACCAAAGAAATGACATAATTAATCAAAAAGAAGGGAAAAAAAAAAAAAAACAGACGAACAGAAAGCAAGAAAGAAAAAGTAGTGAGTGAGAAGAGAGGTCGTACAGGCCGCTGGTATCCGAGGAGGGGCTGAAAGGGGAACGAGAAACGCCGCCGGGTTCTATCAAGCATGGGCTTACGGGCAGCATGATGCGATCACCAGTAGTGCGTGGAGAAAACGCTGTTTGCTTGGAGCCAACCACGTTACGGAGACTACTGCTGCCTGAAGCGCTGGGGCTCGAACTGGCAATACCAACGGGTGTATCAATGGCTATACCAATGGCATCCTGGTCCAGGGCTGTAGTGGTGTGCTGGCCCGGGGCGGTGGTGGCGGTGGCAGCGGTGGCGGCGATGGCGACGGTGGCGACGGTGGCGACAGATGCTGTGTTGGCCGTAGCTAAAGGCCCTGACATGGTCTCGAGGGCTGTGCTGGCCATGGTGGGACGCCCATCCTCAGGCGGGCATTCTTTCAGAGATTGATCCTCTTGACCTTGTGGGCCCATGGCTATGGGTGGAACTGGAGCTATTCGCTGCAAGGTTGACAGCCAAGGCGATTGCATGTCAGAGGCGAATTTATTTTGCCTGACATTGTGTGCCTCGAAGCGAAGGCATGCTTTGCTATCCCGTGGTCGGCAGGGAGGTGTGGGCAAGCAAGCGGCTGTACCTTCGGAGTCAGTGGAGCAGGCTCACTTGAGTGACGAGGAAAGCTCGTGGCGGTGATCATGGCATCCACTGGCTCAAGCACAGGGTCACCGACCAACCTGAGTGATGATTAATAGATGTTTCATCGAAATAAGGCAAGTTTCTTCGCGACAACTGACACGATCTGAATAGAAAAAAAAAGGCGGCCACCCGATCAGAAGCAAGCTTTGTACATACTGTGGGCTCAAGGCGAGAGCTTCGGTGCGGGCGCGTTTGCGTTGAAGGCCCAGCAATTGTAATTGTCGTCCTGTGGGTCGGTCTTGTCCTGACAAAAAAAAGGGGGGGGCGGGGGCAAGGTCAAGGTCAAGGGTGTACGACACACAACATGGGCAGCAGGGTTGCTAGCTACAGAATGTCGTGCATCATTCTCGAGATCGCGCCGCGTACTGGGGCTGGCGCCATGGTGTTGGTGAAAGAAGGAGGGCGTGAGGCGTTGTTGTTTAAAGCTAGAGGCGGCTTCGGCCGTGGCAGAGGCTGCTTTGATTAGTTGACAAGGAAGACGAAAAATGGTGAGGTTGACCCATTGGCTTCTGAAGCGAGGGCTGCTTGAAACATGATGGCAGACCTGAGCTGGGGCGACTGGCCACTTTAATGGGAGGGAAAAGGCTGCTTGATAACATGCCTTGACTCTAAGGCGATGGAAGCGTGAGGGATATGCCATAGCTCGCTCTGCCCGCCCTCGCGCGCGAAAACAGGTAGCCATCCCAGGCTTGTCAGCCACGAGTGGGCTGGACGGCAAAGGTGGAGATGATGGGTACCTGGGATGCATCCTGCAGGGCGGTACGAGGACTAGAACGGCGCATGCGCACAGACTGACTGGCAGCCTGGGCGGCCCGTTGAACGGAGTTGACGTTGAGCAGGCCGCTGAGACGGCGGCGGCGGACGTGAGGGGGTGTATTCGGTCGCCCAGCCGTTGGGCGGGCACCACCGCTTTTGCCGTGGCTTTGAGGTACTGGGGCAGGTAAATTGGCCGGATTGGCAGGTTTTTTCCGCTCACGCAGACGGGAGCGCGGGGGAGTGGGCACCAACGGGTGAAGGGGCGAGTCGGAGTCGGTATCGAGCAGGGAGGTGACCACATCCGAGGGCTCGGGTGAGCTGGCGCCTGACGAGGGCTCTGGTGCAAACGCGGCTAGGTCGGCGGTCAAATCAAATGAGGAGTGTGAGGTGAAGAGGCGGGCCGGGGTCGGGAGGGTGGCCTCGTCGTCCGAGTCGGCGTTGGCATCAGCTGCATCAAAAAGCATGGCGGCAGCCCTGGCGTGCTGGGGCCTTGCCCGAGTGACCAGCGGGACATCTGTCGGGTTCATGCCGGAAAGCCGCGACGCGACAACGACGTGGGCCTTTTCAGATGCTAAAGTCTCGCGGCTGCTACTGCAGCGATTCATGCGGAGCATGCATGACCGGCGCGCCCGCGCGTGCTGGGCCCCTGGAAGCAAGCCCTCGAGAGTTGTTTATTTTTTCAATCTCTGGTGGAGCGGCTGCGTTAGAGGAGAAGAAGACGACGACCGGCGCACGGCGGCTATGGAGGCCGACGGCGAGGCAATGGTGGCGAAGACGCGTGCAACAAGTCCCCTAAAAAAACCCCCAGCTGGACGGCAGCAAAGGCGGGGTCAGGCCAGAGCTAGGCAAGCCAGCCAGCGACACACAGGAAGCAAAGAAGCAGCTACAACAGCAGACCCAAGAGCGCCAACTCCACAGCCAAAAACAGCCAACCAACCAGCCAGCCAGCCAGCAGGAAGAAGAAGAAGAAGAAGAAGGAAGGAAGGAGGGAAGGAGCAAGGGGGAAGAGGAGGGAGGGAGCAAGGAGGAGCTGACGTTCATAACGTACATCCGGATATTATGCACCGTGTTGTCAAGGAAGGGAAAAAGAAAGAGAGAGAGACTTACTCACTTCTCTCTCTGCGGTTTGTGGTAGTTGTGCTTTTCCCCTTTTGTGTCTTTCTTTGCTCTTTATTTTCTCTCTTTCTCAGACCAATTCATTTCTCTCTTTGCTCCTCTCTCTCTCTCTCTTAATCTCTCTCTCGCTCTCTTCATACACACTCTCTTTCTTAATCTCTCTTAATCTCTCTCTCTCTCAATCTCTCTCTCTCTCCCTCCATCTCCATCTCTATCTCTCTCTCTGACTCATCTTTGTAAAAAAGGACAAACACCAAAAGCTTAATATTATTAATCTTGATCTCGCTCGATCAACGGCAGCGCGGTCTGGGGTGATGACGGAACGGACTGGTGCCTGCAGCGTGGTCTTGGTCTTGGCCTTGGCGATGCTTTGGGCGTGGGTTGGGACTGGATGTTTCCAGACCAAAAGAGGCGGCTGCAAGTTGGGTGCTACCTGTTGGGTGTTTTTACATTTCGTGTGGGCGGTATGGCACATCAAGTGTAGAATGGATGGGTGGGTTACGGGTCCACACGGTTGCGTCTGTGGTCGTCAGATGACGCGTCGCACTGCCGTGCAGCAAACAGGCTGCCATATTGGTGCTTATGGCTGTGATGTAAAGTGATGGTCGGTTGGGTGGGATGACATCACTTGTTGTTGTGGTGATGAACACGTCAAAGTCTGCAGGCATGGAAGAATCTGATTTTTTTTTTGTTTTTCTGGTCCGTGTGAGTGTAAACTGCTTGCTCTCTGCGCCCCCCCCCCCCCGGACGGGCGTGCGTGAGCGCGCTTTGGGGCCCATGTTGAACGTGCCCTTGCCAAACAAAGAACATTCCCAAATCCCAAAAGGCAAGCTCACAGAACAGAAGGTAATGGGAGGCGACAAAAGCAGCCTCGACCGGCACTGAGGACGACATCAACGAGAAACAAGATACAAGTCACGGAACACTTGAACAAGGGAACATGGCATGGCGCACGGAACACGCGTTGTCAACACGACGAAACACGGCGTGCAGGCTTGGTGGCTTCAAACGAGGCAGAGGGGAAGGGGGGGGGCGCGCGGCACATCAACATCATCGGCACATCAACGGCACATCAACGGCACATCCGTCATCGGCACATCCGTCAACCGCACATCCGTCAACCGCACATCTATCAACGGCGTTACTTCTTGGCCTTTTTCATCATGAGGTTGGAGTAGTTGCTACCGGTGGCGCCTGCGGCCGAGCGCTGGGTGCGGCGTGCAGTGGGATTAACGCCGAGACCCTGGGCTTGGGTGTCGTCTTGGAAGATTTTGGTGAGATCGGTCACCACCTGCTCAATCTGGTTGAGGCGGGAGAGGAGGATGCTCTCGTGATCGGCCGTCTTGGTGGCCTTGCAACACAGCTCCATCTTGACACGGATGCGGTTGACGGCGTTGGCGAGCGAGGGATTCGATGAGAGCTCAAAGTCCTTGTTCCCTTGTCCATCCACACCCAGATAGCCAGCGTCCATGCCATGGGCACCATACTCCTCCAGACCCCCGAGCTGCTTCTCCATGGACAGGTCATCAAACACCTACAAATATTCGTGGTGGTCACAAAGCGTGGTCGGTGAGCGACTGCGTGCTGGTTCAGACCCTTCAAACACGTTGCTAAGGGGCCCTTCTTCATGACCATAAGAAGAGCGCCACGCACCGATGCGTGTCCACCGTGACTGCCAGCGGCGGCTTCTGCACGCCCACATAGCTTGGCATGCGTCAGGAGCTGGCGGACGGCACGAAAGCTGTGACCACAGTTGCGGCATTTGAACAAATCAGCCGTACGCTTCTTCAGCCCACGGCCGGTCGAGACGGCATCACAGGAGCGCTCGTGATAGAGGCGAACATTCTGGGCGACAATGATCATGCGGCATTTGCGGCAACAGATGGGCAAAAGAGCATCGCGGCGCGTGTTGAGCTGGGCCAGCGTGTGATCCTCGAGATGTCTCTGATAGAGAGCGGGATCGTAAGAAATGTAGCTGCACACGGGACACATGTGGCGGATCAGCGTGCGGGCGGTGCGCCCAAGATGTTCCTTGGGGTTGAGGCCGTGTGCCACCTCAAGGTGCAGGGCCAGAGCAGCGGCGCTGTGGCATGTCTGCGTACAGCCCTCTACCACACACTTGCGCTTGACCATCTTGCCTTATTTTTTGTCACACAACCTAGGAGACGCGGGCAACGTGACCATGAGTGGCTGGAGCCGGACAAGGAAGGCGCCATCCTTCAACAAGGAAGGAGAAGATCATGGACAGGTGAATGCCATGGACACCACCCAACACACGGGATACAACAAGAGGAAAAGGCGTTTGAAACCAGGCAGCATCGAGAAAGAGAGATCGAGAACGAGGGAAGGCGGGAGTCTCACTGCCGCCCGGGGCGTGGAGTCGAGGAAGCATAAAACCAGGCAAATGACAGCTTCCAAATGGCAGGTAGTTGGAGAAACAAAACCGGGGAGCAAGCACACGGCAACCGACGACGGCAGCGACAGCCGCAACGATGGCAACGAATGCACACCATCAAGGATGGATCGAGCGCTCCAGGGACCGGCAACAGCGAGTGAGGCGACCGCCCCTCCCCTCCCCCTGTTACGTTCTTGTAACGGTTGCAACGGTCACACACACACACGCACACACACACACACACACACACACACACAGAGGGCGAGGTCTCTCATACCTGAAGGGCAGGGCGGCGGGAGGTGCAAGGGGGGAAATGGCAGGCGGAATGCACGTAAACCATCTACGCTTGACGATGAACACTTGTGTGTGGCGCTTGGCCCTTGGTCGCCCTTGTGGCAGTGGTGTGTGTGTATGTGGCAGGTGTGGTGTTGGACCGCGTCACGTGTGGCAGGCTTGGGTTTGAGACCATGGATAGTGTGGTGCTTGTCACACTATAAGTATGAGTCTTCTCGTCCCCCGGAAGACTGGTGACTGTAATTTATCAAAGTGTGACCGTGGTCATGCTTTTCAATGTGCGGACAACCGGACCAATGACTTTTTTGCTGACATGCATGCACCCTCTTTCGCTTTTCCCCATCTCGCACCGTATCTCTGAAATCGCTTGTCATTCCCAGTTAAGACTTCTTCCATCTGTTCTCTGCCTCTGGCAAGGTTGGCGCAAGGATCCACAACCTCTGCCCCACTTTCAGAGCAGAAGCAAAGGTCAACACCAACAAGCAAGCCAAAAGAAAAAAATGGCGACTCGAGCTTCAAGCAGGTGAGCGGACATGACTCGCGCGCCACAATGGCACTGGCGAGCACATAACGATCCGACGGGGCACACACACACACACACATACACACACACATCGAGTTCAGAGCGTTGGCACGTCCGGTTTGTTTGGTCTCGAGCTGTGTGTGGGCAATTCACCCCATCATCGCTGCTTCGTGGTCTGCGTTCTTGGTTCCGCGGCTCGGCAGTCTTCCCCGATTGACCCTTGGGCCGTTCGCGCTCGCGGTACCGGTGCGCCTGTGCACGCGAGCACATCCGCCTCTTCCCCATCCTCGATCTCCCTCACCACACGATTAGGGTGGGTTTTGCCGCTGAAAGGCTCTTGGTGTGCCGACTGCTGGCTCGAATTCTCTTGATGTAAAGTCGGCTGGGTATCTTGGCTTCGGCACAGCTAACATTCGATTTTTAAATGACTGCCGCAGACGAGCTGAGAGTGGCCAAGGGCCTTTGGTATCCCACATGTGCTCCCGTTTCTACAACAGCGCACCGCTCAAACAGCAATAAGTGCCGATTCACCATAGAGCATGGAGGCTCAACTTCCGCTGCGCGGGCCACAATTGGCCGCCAATGCCAGCGATGACGATCCCCCAGCGCCCAACAGCCTAGAAAAGTTTGCTTCCTACGAGTATGAAGATCTCATGCAAGGCGCTCAGGAACTCATCAGCCTAGCACGCGTCGTGGAGCAGCAGGTATGCGGCCCACCCACCGGCATGCGATGACTTGCGAGAGACACTGCTTGACCAAGCCCCCCGCCCGCCCGCCGAACTAGAACCGCCTTGATGAAGCCGACGAGATCTACCAATCGGCGCTGGCCCGGTGCGTCCCTTACCTCTCCCAGCCTGGAAGCCTGGCTTCAGCGTCCCCGGTGCCTGGTGCCCGGTGTCCGTCCGTTTAGCCAGCCCAGCTCTGAGTACATGGGCAAACCGTTTCAAACCGACTCAATTTGAATCGACTTGCATGCTGGATGGTGTGCATGGGCTAGGCTTGACAACATCCTCCAAGACCCCGCATTGGCCAGCAACGACCAACACCGCGAAGCAGCTGAACAACTGGTCCGCCCTCCGCCCCACCCAAATTACTGCGCATCCGAGTCGTCTGCCCTTGTGTGCCTGCTCAGCCAGCCTGATGGAATTTCGTTCTGCCTATCTGACTAGCTGGAGCAAGTTTCGTCGTCCATTGCCGGCATCCGTGTCGATCTCTTTGAGCATCACCGCCAAGTGGCTGAGGAATTGGCCGCTCAAGGCGAGCACTTTGCCACGCTTGAGCAATATGCCGCGGCCAAGGACTGCTTCATCGATTCATGTGATCTTTTTATGGAACTGGTGAGTCCCCACGGCCGCCATCTTTTCTTCGATTGAATACGACGCACATCCGTGCATCGGCATCCACCCCCTTGGAAGACGCAGACGACACCCCTTCACTTCTCCCCAGAGCTGCTTGACGCCCCTTCCCTTACCTGTTCACTCATGCATCAATTTTTTCCCATGAAATGACATGAACCCGGTGGGCAGGAAGCAGAGGCGATGGATCGGGAAGTGCGCACCACCATGAGCTTGCGCGTTATGGAACTCCTCAATCGCGCCGAGCAAATGACAGAAATGCTCATGGGTACCACTGGCAGCGTGGCTGACAACGCCTCTCTCAACGGGCCATTGCCATCCCATCGTGACTCAGGTGAAGGTAGCGAAATGCCTTTGCGGCGACGCTCCTCTAGCTGGCCCATCACGGTCGATAGCCCGCCCGTCACCATCAATGAAGAGGAGAGCGAACTTTCTGACATGGATTCTTTGGCCCGCCTGAGCACTGAGCCGCCCCACCCACCTGCCTTTCGTGGCCGGGCCGGCACCATTGCTGATCACATCAATCAAGCCCATGCCGAGTACGTTCATCAGCCAACGTTGCCTTGGCAGCTGTTTGTTGCTCGATATCAAATGGTGTTGTGGTCCATGGTGTTATCTGTTTTTGGCTTAGTACCCTCCGGGCCTTCGTTTCCTGGACTGACCTCTCGCTTTCGCTGTGCCCTGATCGCATCATAGTCGGCACAGCACCGTCGACAAGGACTCAAATCAGCAGAGCAGCTCGCGCTGCAGCAGCCGCGAATCTCGCTCGCTTGCTACCCAATCCCATGCCTCCAACACCAACACTCGCCAGCAGATTGCGGCCCTCATGACCGAACAAGATGAAATGGCCCAACAAATGCTCAGTCAGATTTCCGGTGCGGCATTTGATTTTGCCACCAGCACCGACTTGCACATTGAAGACTCGGACCATTTGGCATCCTCCAGCACGCCCGTCAAACGCTCCATCCTCGGTCTTGTGGGTTTCAGCCTCCAGAGCTTGGGTACCCATTGCCCCCTGCGTGCCTTGGTCATCAACAGCTTTGAACTCCAGATCAACTCAGCCCTTGAGCAATCCCTTGGTGTTGGCCTCTCCCGTCTGCGCCAACTCACCGAACTTGATCTTAGTCACTCCGGCCTAAATGCTCGAGGCTGCGAGCTACTCTGCGACAGCATGGCCGCCAATCAAAGCCTGGTCACTCTGGTCCTGGACTTTAACACGGTCGGGGATATGGGGGTGAGCAGCATTTGCCGCAAACTTTTAAGCAAGTCAGAGAGCCTCCGCCTCCTCAGTCTCAAGTCTAATGGCATTGGACCTGAAGGGTCGGCCACCCTTCGTGAACAACTGGAAACTGGCACCAGTCTTTATCGCCTCGATATCCAGGGCAACCATATCGGATGCGAGGTGAGTCTTGACGTGCAGGCCCTTGGTAGCCACGTCGCAGCACGAGTGTGACCTACTGAACTAATCACATCCCGGGCTTGTGCTCACCTCCCACCCTGTCGCATGCCTCGCCTTCTCGCTTGAACAGGAGGTGGATCGGTACATCATTGGCGACAAAAGTCAGGTCACGCTGATCACGGACAAGCACGAGCCGCCTCGTGGCCGCGGTGCTCCTACATGTAAGGTGCCCCACGTCATGTGCCGACACGTTCAGCTCCTGGCGCTGGCCGCTTTCGGTGAGACGGACCGACGTGGCACCCGTCGCAAAAAACGTGTCGCTCGCAAGCGCACCAGCGAGGATGACACCCTCCGCATGCAAACCGCCAATCAGCCGGCAGCAACCACTCCTGCCTCCGCCATGTCCGTCGCACTCAACGGTGTCACCCCGAACACCCGTGGTGCACGATCAAGCGTCGACGGCAGCGTAGAACCAAGCAGCATACTGCCCAGCGTGACCACGGCGGAGCTGCAGGAAAACTATGCCGCTACCTTCAAAGAAGCTATTCGTGATGTTACGACCCCCAACATCTTGCTGATTGGCCAGCGCTTAGTTGGCAAACACAGCGTCATCAACGCCGCTTTTGGAGCCAATTTGGAGCGTGAAGAATGCATCGACCCGGCACGCCCGGTTGAGTATCGAGACAACGGCGGTGCTTTCGCCATGTGGGACACCGTCTCTCTGGACCCGTCGGACGAGCTCGACGCCTCCCTGGGCATTGGACAGCTCATTGCCCAACAGTTCAAACTCGGTCATCTCCAAAAGCTGGTTCACGCCATTTGGTACGTCGTCAGCTCCCCGGTGTGGCAGGCTCTGGATGAAAATTATCTCAAGCAGTTTGCGCGACGCGCTGTTGAGGCCGGATGCCCCCTCTTTGTGATCATCAACAAGGCCGATACCATGACACCAAGTCAGCTCCAAACGCTGCGTGATAGTTGCGACCGAGCTCTCAAGTCGTCCCCGTGTTATCGTGGCACGTTTACATGCGTAGCGGATACGCGGCCGTTGGAACACCAGTTGACCATGCAACTACGCACAGCAGGCTGTCCAGACGCCGTATTCGATAGCAAGCTGCAGGTCAAGCTAGATGATGAACTGGACGCTCGCCACTGCCTACCCGAGGTCCTCCAGATGTCCTGTGACCTTTTGAAACCGACCGTGGCTCACTGTCTGCGCCTGAGCCATTTGTCAAGCTTGCGACGGAAGGAACTGACAGCTGCAGATATCGTTCGCAATCAGCAGAGCAAGTTTGAACAGGGCGGTGCACATGCCCGGCTGAAAACGGTGCTGGGCGGCCGTGGGCGTCGTTGGGCCCACGTACAGCTGACCAAGATGTTGCGCCGCGTGGCTATTGTGTTTGATATTCTACCTTCCCATATCTCGGCTGGAGATGAACCAGAGCTCGGCCGGGAATTTACCAAGCTTCTGGGGGACTCATATGTAGCCCTCACCGCCGCTTCAGGCCACGTATGTGCCATGCTCTTGCCCCTGTTGTTACTGTGCCGCTCTTTATTGGCCACGCAAAACCATCTCTGCTTGCGCTGGCTTTTTTTTTTTTTTTCTTTTTCTTTTTCTTTTCCTTTTTTTTTTCTTTTTCTTTTTCTTTTTCTTTTCCTTTTTTTTTTCTTTTTCTTTTTCTTTTTCTGTTTTTTTCCCCCGTCTTCTTCCTTCTCTTTTAAAAGCTCACGCGCCTCTGCCCTCTCCTTGTGTTCCTTCCTCGGCGTCCGCATACAGCTGGACTTGCACTCCTTCACGACGCTCAGTGTTTTGTGGATTTTAAACGTCAAACAATATCGTGTGGATTGCATGGAGACGGCACTGCAGTCTGATTTTGCTGTGTCGGAGGTTGATCGCTCTTCGGCTTTTGCTGCCATTCTGCGCAAGTGCCGAGTGGGACGTGAAATAGTCATGCAGCTTTACGCTGTGGTGACAAAGCACATTGTACCCGAGACGAGCGAGTCAGAGAACTTGGGCCGTCGACCGGGATCCATCGTTATTCTGCGCATCATGGAGGAATGCAGTGGTCTGCTTTTTGGCAACGTGTCTGAAGGACAGCACAACGCGGCTGCTAAATTTGTCAAGCAACCCTCCACCGATGATCACGCCCCCGTAGAGTACGTTGTGGAAATGCTCTGCCAGCCGCGAACCAGCACCGAGGTTTGGGACGGCTTCCTGGCCAGCTACCGCACCACCTTCAAGATCGAGCCTGCAGATCTGCTGGCGACGTTTGAGCGACATTTTGCTGCACATGCATACAGCGAAAACGCAACATCGCGCACGACCTGCGAACGAGTGTGCGAGTTCGTTGCTTTCTGGCTGCAACACTACTTCCGCTTCGACTTTGTCACCCAAGAACTTGCGGCATCCAAAGACAGTGACTCGGCTGATTTTGTGCTTGAAGCTGCAGTGGATGATCTGTCCAGCGCCTTGCCCGACAACTGGCCATTTGGGAACGACATGCGGCCCAATCCGGCGCTGCGTCGTCTCCATGAATTCGTGGGCTTGATCAAAGGCTCGCCGCACGCCGTCATGGCGCCGTCACTCGTGCGCACGGCCCGTCACTGCAGTGACAACCTCCTTGAGGCGGAGCAGAGTAGTCCTCTGGATCACGTTCAGCTTTCCAACTTGCGCCTGCAACCCATGCGCCAGTTTGATGCTCAACTTTTGGCTGCCCACTTGACATTTGTGAACTTCTCCCGCTTTGCGCAAATGTCTCTGCGGGACCTCTTTGCCAGTGCGAGCGTCGATCGAACCGCCTTTATCAAGCACGCCAATCAAATCACCTACTGGCTAGTTGATTGCATTGTCTCTTGCGATGATATCGAGACTCGGACTCGCATCTTGCTCAAGTGTATTGAGATGGCCGACTTTCTGCAAGGTCCAGTCTTGCGAGATTACCAAGGATTCATGGCTGTCATGACAGCGCTGCAACTATCCCATGTGGCTCGCCTCAAACACACCTGGGCGCGGGCGCGCAGCGTGCACCCTGTGTTGATTGATCGCTTTGAAGCCAAGCTCGCCCCTTTGGCTGAGCCCGGTAATGGCATGTACAACACGATCATGGATCGGGTGGTTGAGGATCCACGTGGACCTTGTGTGCCTTTTCTGGGAAGCTTTTTGACTGGCATCGAGCGCACGCGGACCACGGGCAACGCCAAAGCCACCGTTTCTAGCAAAGAGGCAGCTCACGTCCACTTTGAGACAACTGCCAAACTGGCAACCATGCTTGCCGTCATCCCCAAGTGCCAGGACGGCGACTACCCCTGGAGTGACCTTGGTCTGCTGCCCTCGTTGGACCAGTTGTTCCGGCACACCATGTGCACCATGTACGACTTTGAGACTCGCGCAACGCGCAATGCGCTCGAGGACCGCCTCAACGCCAAGTCATTGACGATAGAGCCCCGCAACGGATCGCTGCCCTCAGTACCGCGTAGTCGGACCTCCACAGATGGCTCTAACCCATGCCGTGGCAGCGTGGACGCGGTTGGCTCGCCCGAGGTCATGTCTTCCGATGACGAAGAAGACATTGTGTCCCATCGCACTCGCCGATTCTCAGCCTTGCAGAATGCTCCAGAGAGCGCGCTCGCCATAGTGGTGGAGGAGGGTTCGTCACCGCCCAGAGCGCCCTCAATGCTCTCCGTAGAGGAGGTTCCGCCCAGCACCACAGTCATGCCTGCACGATCGCGCCGCACAAGCGGGGAGCGTGGGATGATGCGCCAGCCAAACGGAAACGGGCATCGGCAATCCGTTCGTCGCCTTCTGAGTCTCTCTCTCTCTCTCTCTCTCTCTCTCTCTCTCTCTTTTCCCCCTGTTCCTCCCGTAAAAAGGACCTCAAGGGTCGCCTTCTCATGTTACAATTCGAGGCCTGTATATCATAGCAAACGCCTCGTGTCTATGTCGGTGGCATTTCGTGTAAAAAGGTCTTGTTTGCTTTTCTGTTCGAGTGTGCCGCACCTCGCTGTGCCAGTTGCCCCAGGTTGAAAGACAAATTGACTACCCGCAAAAGCGCCCCTACCACCCGATAGTAGGCATGGACTCGCATATCATCACTGTGTTCGTGCTTCATTTCACGCTTTTAAAGTGTGATGCTTGCGTCTCTTCTCTAGCTTCTTGAAAATTGCTGACAACGCATCCTCTCTGTCTGACATCTTGTTCCCCAGCTGTGTGGGGGCGCACTTTTCTCTGTCACCACGTGTGTGTGTGTGTGACTGTAAACCTGCAGCGTTCAAGTTTTGTGCACAAGACGCGACCGAGCGCCGCCCTATCGTGAGCATTCAAACGGGAAGAGCGTCTGGATTTTGAGGTGGTGTGTTTGAAGCCTGAAGCATCAGAATGGAGGCCTTGGAGGCGGCGCGCGAAGCTGCCGCTGCAAAGGCCGCTCTCGTCAATATTGAACGCGTTGAGGTGCGACCACCCTGACACAGCGACTCAGCGGGGTGCATCGCAAGGTCGAGAGTGCCACATGCCGCCTTCTGACCCCCGAGTCTCTTCGCCCGTTTGCGCCTGGCGCGTAGGAATATGACATTGACGCTGGCAACATGGCGGGCACTGATGTCCGAGAGGTGCCCTTGGGCAAGCTCCTGTACGTTATCTTGCCATCCCAATCGTTTTCCAGACGCGCATTCCATCTTTTCTCATCGGCACATGCATCATCGTCTGCAGAGGCTCGTCACGTCGTGAGGCATTGACTACTTACACACGAGACAACGTTCAACTGCTTCTCAACTCCATCATGCAGGTCAGCCAGGTGGCTCCGATTTTAGACCAATGGAGGAGTGTCGTTCCTTTCGGCTTGTTGTTTGCCTCACATTTGCGCGACCTCACAATTTCGCGTCCCACCCCGTACAGCTGCCGGTGGACAAGACAGAGGAAGGAGTGTTTGCCACCATGCCCCGCCCAGCCAGCCGCATCCCCCGCGAGAAACCAGTACGTTGCTTCCCTCATGTTGATCGAGTTCCAACGTCGTTTACATACCTTTCAATCTTGACAACGAGATGCATTTCAGCCTTGCTTTTTCTAACACCGACGCTTGCGCTCTCAATATGACAGATTCCTGAGGATCGCGCCCAAACTCGCTGGGAAAAGTTTGCCGAAATGAAGGGCATTCAAAAGTCAAAGCGTTCACGCATGGTCTACGATGAAGCAACTGGCGTGCGTTATTGGCATAAGCAGTGCAAATTCACAATTTTTCATAGGATGTTCAAGCTATTATGCTTTTGTGCTTATTCATGCCGACTCCCGCCTTACATTATCGCAATTGTAGGAATATCGCCCTCGCTACGGTTACAAGCGCTCCAAGCAGGATGACTCTGCTTGGCCTTGGGTTGAGCTCAAAGATAATGAAGGTATATCATCTGTATTTCGCAAAGTGGCCCGTGCCTTCCAGGCTTGTGGGGCAAACTTGAAAATAATTCTTTGACTCATGCGCTCAAATATGTTCTTAGACCCTTACGTTGACAAATTCCAAGAGTTGTCTGATGCCAAAAAGAATCGCGTCTTGAAAAATGAGGGACAGCGCATCAAGAACATTGCTGCCGCACGATTGCAAGCATCCGGCCGTAAAGTGAACCCCGCAGCAATCAAGAAGGAGCTGAAAACTGCCATTCAAATCGGCCGCACCTCGACGGCGTCTGCCGGCGTTTTTGATACTGACCTCAAGGGCGAGGCCAAGCTGAAGCGCGCTGGCAAACGTGTGCAGGTTTGTCCCCTGCCTCTCTCAGCCTGATGCCAGCCCCCACTTCCCAGCTGCATGTTCGTCTGTCTCACCATGATGAATGTCACAGCGTGCGGCGGTTACGGGCCTCGAAAGCAAAGAAAAGCAAGCCGCTCTCAAGATGCTCGAGCGCATGTCAAAGAAATCGAGTGGCATCAGTACTGCGGTACGGCCCCTTGGTTTTTGGCTTTTGTCTTTGCTTTTTTGTTGCTGTTTTGCTTTTGTTTTTCTATCGGCCCCCCCCTTTTTTTTTTTTTTTTTTTTTCTCTTCCGACCGCGACACCTCCAGACGCTAACCGATGCTTCATGTTGCATGTTGAGTAGAAAGGTACTAAGAATACTCAAACGAAGCAGACCGGCTCCAATAAGAAGAGAAAGTGTGTATTTGCATTCATTGCATGATCCCTTTTCGTCAATTTGAGGAGCGCACACCCTGCATTCCTTACCCTTGTTCTTGAAAATTGCTCAAACCTAGGCCTATTAGCAAGGCGGGTAAGCAAGGCGGCAAGCGCAAGTAGTCAAGCCAGTTGCCCTCTTTCATCGTTGCATTCATTGTGTGAGCCAGCGTCAAAATTGTACAACATGTGACTGGCATTCGGCACCGTCAGGGCTGTTTCAGTGTCGTGGTGTCAGCCGGACATTATGTACCACTCCATAGTCGCAGAAAAAGCCTGCCGCTTCTGCGATAAATCATAAGACTGTCTGGTAGTCGTGGGAAAATAAGTTTTGGTAACCCTCTACCTACGACTATGGAGGCGGTTTGAAATTGCGGAAAAGCACGTCGCATTTGAGGTAGCATCCCTCGTACATACATGATTTGCAGGACTACGACATCGGAGGACTCAAGTCCAAGAGCCATCAGGGGTTGATCAACGCTGCTCGTGGGTGAGCAGAGCTATACATCGCATTGACTCCAATTGAAAGCATTACGTATCAGATTGTGCCTCTGGTATAAGGGTAATGTCATTGACGTGACTGTGCGCACAGTTCAACCCCCGACCACCTCGCAAGCCTGCAGCAAGGTGGGCGCTGCCCTTCGCCGAGCCGAAAAGGAGAAGCGCGACTACTACACCGGTTTCAATCATGGAAAAACTCTGATCGTCCCTGCGGCGATGACGACAACCGGTGGGTTCGCCTCCTCCTTTGTAGATCTGCTTGGTCAGCTCGCCCGCTGCGCCGAGGCTCGTGGCGTGTACCAGCCGGGGCTGGATGAGGCGTTTGTTCCTCGGTGGAAGGGTCGCTTTGCGGCGCTGGTCCATCAGATGAACGCTGACAACATCCAGCGCCACTTTGGCGGTGTCTACCTGCGCTCGTCGTAGGTAGGCACTGTATCGGGGGTCTCTCTGTGGGGACTCCTGTGTGCACCCGTCAATCTAGGGGGTTCTCGTTGTGTCTTTTTTGATGGCTGGACTGGTATATTTCTTGTAATTTTGCTCGTATTTTGCCCTAATTTTTGCTGAATTTTTGTAAAGTCCTTCGTATGATTTCTATTTCTTCTGTGGTCGGTTGTTTTCTCAATCCGACGTTGTGTCTCGTTGGATGTGAGCGTGCCGTGGTGTTCTTTGTGTGATCGTGCTGTGATGGCTAGTACTTGTCATGTGTGACTGCCTATTTGTGTCTTGTGTTTAAAATGGCTGGATCTCTGGTTATACAGGGTCAGTTCGTATTAAAGGTGTATGTCCAGTACAGTGTAATGTGTGTGGACAAGGCGATTGTCACAGAGGTATCCAACCAATCGAAGTGCATACGAGAACATGGATTGAAGCAAGGCGAAGGAACAAGACAGAACAAGACAGAAGGAGGGAAGTGGAACGACCGAGGTCAAGAAGGAAAATGGTACCGATCCAGGGAGATCGCTCCCATTTATAGCAGGTGGAAACACACACACACACAGTGGAGACAGAGAATGGACTATCACACTGAAGACAGGTGGAAGCGATATCAGCAATCTGTTGGGACCAACAGATGCCACAACAAGATGGTACAGCAAGTTGGTACAGCAAGATGTTACACAACAAGGTGGGACAACATCAAGTACCAGAGGACACACAACGTGGTAAAGTATACCGTCTCAGATTGTGCCTCTAATACTCCCCTTCAAGCTGAGAACGGAAGAGCATGTCACACAAACGACGATGGCTCGGTCCATTGAGCAGCTTGGTGAGAAGGTCAGCAACCATGTCCTTGGTCCCACAGAACTGGACATCGAGCTGGTTGCGTTCATACCTCTCTTGCACAAAGCGATACTTGACAGCAATGTGCTTGGAGCCCGGAGAGTTGGCTCCGTTTGTAATCATGTGGATCGCCGCCTGGTTGTCACTGAACAACACGGGCTTGAAGACGGCGTGTGAGAGTTCACGAACCAAATGATCAAAAAACATAGTCTCGCTGGCCGCAGAGTAAGCAGCCATAAACTCGGCTTCAGCAGTAGACGTGGCAGTGACCGTCTGCAGCTTGGAGCGCCACTGCACGGGTCCAA
>NW_001865073.1:378410-379625 GCF_000002865.3 Monosiga brevicollis MX1
CCTACCGCCCGTGCCTCGTCTCATGTGCCCTCGACGTCCCCCGCTGCCGGTGCGACCGAGTCTTCGGCACGTGCCGTCGTGCCCGCGGCCGAGCCAGTGACCAGGACGTCAAACGGCGGCGGGGAGCAACTTCCCATTCTCGGAAACACTTCCAATGCTTCTCCCCGCACCCCTCGCACGCCATCCAGCCCTCGCTCCTTTGCTCAAGTTGCTGCGGCAATTCCTGCCGCCGCCACTGCCGCATCTTTGGCC
The DNA here is from genome assembly GCF_000002865.3 of Monosiga brevicollis MX1. Lineage (NCBI taxonomy): Eukaryota > Choanoflagellata > Craspedida > Salpingoecidae > Monosiga > Monosiga brevicollis. The sequence continues at coordinate 378,663 of NW_001865073.1, forward strand.
CCTGTGACCGAGGATTTGTCAGCATCGGTGCCCTCTGAGCCAAATGGCAGCGGGGAGCAGCAACCCTCGCCCAAGTCCACAGGGCAGACACATCATTCGATTCCCAACACACCATCGGACTTTTTGACCATGTCTTCGGATGAAAGCGACTCCCCTCCTTGCTCCACCGCACTCCGCGCGCCCACCCCTATCGCCCCTCCCGCGCATGATGGTGACGGTGACACAAACGGCAGTGCCACGCCAGAGCCATTGGTGCAATCACCTACACCCGCTCAAATGGTGCTGCCATATCCATCGGGTACACAACAAACCCATTCCAATCCCTCTCCGCCCTCTGCTTCACCCCCTGCCACTACCATTTTGCCCGCTGCCATTTCACATCCTGTCGAACACAGTGAGCATGCAAACTCAGCCCCACTTGGCGAAGTCAGTGAAAGTGAAACACACAATACAGCGGGCGAACACAGTGAGAGTGAGCAAGATGTTCTTCTCAGCGATCCCGCTCCGCCCATCGCTGCCAACGTGCTGGATGCCCAGCGCAAGGTCCTGCTGAAGACATCTGGCCACAGGCAACTCCTCGCCTGCCCATTTGGGCTTTGCAAATGCAAGGGGCCCCGCCTTGACCGCAAAGCTTGGGTCAATCATGTACTACGCGAGCACCCCTACGACGAGCAAGCCACTGATCTGGTCAAGCAGGTGATGGAGGCCAAATTGGTCGCCCAGTGCAACAAGTGTCACCTCTTCTTCGAAGCTGCTGGTATCAGTCAACACCGCTCCCGATGTGGTGCCAATCTGAAGCGAGCGACCGAGGCGTTGTTTCATGCGGCTGGACACGACCTGCTTGAGATTATGCGTGGCGCTTGGCCCCAACAGTGTGTAGGGTCTCGCATCAGTGTCTGCGAGCTGCTCAAGCTCGCCCGGCATCCACTGATGCAGCGCAGCCGCTACCCATCCAACGCCACC
>NW_001865073.1:379712-380903 GCF_000002865.3 Monosiga brevicollis MX1
AGAGTGCCTTCAACTACACCGACCGAGCACGGCTGCACGAGATTGTGGCCGACAAGGTCCCTGGCCTCTTGCGCGCCTTTGAACGACACTATGCTCGACCCACTACCCACTGCATTGTCGACAAGTTCTTCAAGGTGATTGACATTGATGTTGGCCAAGGCATTGTGCAGGGCAACGAGCTATCGCCCTTCTTCTTTGCCCTGTACTCCTGTGAGGTCCTCGGCCTCCTCGACGCCACCACTGACTATCGCTGCAAGGTCATCAAATACCTCGACGACATTGTACTGATGGGTCCCGCGGAGGACGTGGCGGCCGACGTCGAGATTGTTAAGGCTCGTGCAGAGTCTGCTGGCCTCCATCTGCAGCCCAGTAAGAGCCGCTTCTACATGCCTCGCCACCATCCCGCTTCCATCACTGCTATCAAGTCTGTATTGCCAGATGCCGTGCGCGAGACGGCCAACACGGGCATGACGGTCTTGGGAACGCCGATTGGCCGTCGCGAGTGGATGAAGAAGCAGCTGAACGACAAGGCAAAGCACATTGCTGGCAGGCTCAATGACATGCTGACGACCGGTGTCTCGCTTCAGGCCCTCCTCACGGCCATGCAGTACGTGCCTAGCCTCATCAACCACCTCTACACGCTGCCCCCAAGTCTCACGTCGGGCTTGTCCGAGCTCTTGAACCGTGCTTGCAAGGACACCTTTGTCAAAGCCTTTTTTGCCAAGGTAAACCTGTCTGCACCGTCTGGAGCTGAAGGTCATGACGTTACGCTGGAACAGCTCCTTGAGGCTCGCCTCTTCACACGGGCCAACACCGGGGGCTTTGGCCTGCACGACTTGGTTGAGCGCGGTCCGGTGGCTTATGTCTGCAACATGGCCAAGCTGGCCACTCGCTACCCTCGGGTCTACGATCGACTTTTGGAGGATGCATCGAGGGCTGACGACTTTGAGGCCCACGTGCAGCGAGCTGGCTTCCAGATGGCCACGGTCAAGGACGCGGCGACCCAGCGACCAGCTGAGATCATTGCCCTCCGCTCCAAGGCGGCACTTGACGACCTGATGGCCAAGTGCGCGCTGGACCTGCAGCAGGCATATCTGGCCTCACGCGAGTGGGGCGTCAGCACTGTCTTGACCATGCGGGGTCGAGACAAGTTGCGTCGCTTGAGCGACACGACCTTTGCCATTGCGGTTG
>NW_001865073.1:392196-393242 GCF_000002865.3 Monosiga brevicollis MX1
CCCCTCGCACGCCATCCAGCCCACGCTCCTTTGCTCAAGTTGCTGCGGCAATTCCTGCCGCCGCCACTGCCGCATCTTTGGCCCCTGTGACCGAGGATTTGTCAGCATCGGTGCCCTCTGAGCCAAATGGCAGCGGGGAGCAGCAACCCTCGCCCAAGTCCATAGGGCAGACACATCATTCGATTCCCAACACACCATCGGATTTTTTGACCATGTCTTCGGACGAAAGCGACTCCCCTCCTCGCTCCACCGCACTCCGCGCGCCCACCCCTATCGCCCCTCCCGCGCATGATGGTGACGGTGACACAAACGGCAGTGCCACGCCTGAGCCATTGGTGCAATCACCTACACCCGCTCAAATGGTGCTGCCATATCCATCGGGTACACGACAAACCCATTCCGATCCCTCTCCGCCCTCTGCTTCACCCCCTGCCACTACCATTTTGCCCGCTGCCGTTTCACATCCTGTCGAACACAGTGAGCATGCAAACTCAGCCCCACTTGGCGAAGTCAGTGAAAGTGAAACACACAATACAGCGGGCGAACACAGTGAGAGTGAGCAAGATGTTCTTCTCAGCGATCCCGCTCCGCCCATCGCTGCCAACGTGCTGGATGCCCAGCGCAAGGTCCTGCTAAAGACATCTGGCCACAGGCAACTCCTCGCCTGCCCATTTGGGCTTTGCAAATGCAAGGGGCCCCGCCTTGACCGCAAAGCCTGGGTCAATCATGTACTACGCGAGCACCCCTACGACGAGCAAGCCACTGATCTGGTCAAGCAGGTGATGGAGGCCAAATTGGTCGCCCAGTGCAACAAGTGTCACCTCTTCTTCGAAGCTACTGGTATCAGTCAACACCGCTCCCGATGTGGTGCCAATCTGAAGCGAGCGACCGAGGCGTTGTTTCATGCGGCTGGACACGACCTGCTTGAGATTATGCGTGGCGCTTGGCCCCAACAGTGTGTAGGGTCTCGCATCAGTGTCTGCGAGCTGCTCAAGCTCGCCCGGCATCCACTGATGCAGCGCAGCCGCTACCCATCCAACGCCACC
>NW_001865073.1:405161-406081 GCF_000002865.3 Monosiga brevicollis MX1
CAAGCCACCACTGGCCGCATCACGTGGTGCAGACCAAGTGACATCAGCATCACTCAACAAAAATGTAGACGAGTCAGACAAGGACACGACAAAACCAGCATCAACAAGAGCAGAAAGCGAGACAATGTTGTGAGAAAAAGAAGGCACATAAAAGCAACGATCAAGAACAATGGGGCGCAAGACACCATCAACATCAGTCACGAGCAAAGACACGGAGCCGACGGCCTCAGCAGCCGTCACGCCGTTGGCAGTCACAATGGTCTCAGAGCTTGGAGCAAGGTCACGAAATAAATCACGATCAACAAAAAAATGAGCAGTGGCACCACTGTCCACCAATGCACGATTGCTGGTGGCCAGATTGGTGGCTGACAAACAAGTCAAGAACAACTCGTGGTGACGATAATGTGTTTGTGCGGGCGAATAATTCACAGCAGGAGCAGCAGGCAAATGGGAAGGAGGAGCAGCAGGTGCAGCAGGCAAATGGGAGGGGGGTGGAAGAGACAAGGTCGCGGTCATGACGGGGGCCGCAAACTGCTTGCCATTGTGCTTCTCGTGCGCGCGCTTCTTGCGGCACTGAGATGCATCGTGGCCATAGATGCGACAAAATTCACAGTTGGCATTGATGCGCTCACTCTTTGGGTGGGGCTCGTGGTGTATACCATGGCGACCACGGCCACGACCACGTCCACGACCGCGTCCGCGACCACGTCCACGGCCATGCCCGTGCCCGCGCCCTCCACCATGCTCAACAGCAAAGGCACCCTGTTTAGGTTCGGCGCGGGCACCAGCAGGCGTGAGTTTGTGCAGGTTAGCAGTCACCACCTCAAAGAACTTGCCCAAATCCCAAGACGGTTGATACAGGTTTGCAATCACGTCCCTGAGTTTCGAAGGCAGGCCATCAACCAGCTGGCGATGACGAG
>NW_001865072.1:0-1178 GCF_000002865.3 Monosiga brevicollis MX1
ACCGGCGCGGAGACCGACCGCGACAACTGGGTCCAGATGCTTCCCATGGCTACCTATGCCATCAACAGCACCACGCACAAGGTCACTCGCCTGACACCACTGTTTGCGGCGACTGGGCGACATCCAGTGACACCGTCATCCCTATTAGTTCAGCCTAAGGCGGCAGCCTTTGGCGACAACGATGCAGACTCAGAACTTCGGCGCCTCCAAAGCATTTGGCAGTACGTTGCAGATGTGACGGCCCTCGGCCAGGAAGAGGCGGCTGAACGTTATGACCGGAAGGTCAACATGGTGGAGTTCAAGCCCGGCGACTGGGTGGTGGTCTCCATCAAGGCGGTGCGGTCGCCCACAGATCGTGCCACACACTCCTCGAAATTGGGCGCCCGTTGCATTGGGCCATTCAAGGTACTCGAGCGCGTGAGCGCGAATGCATATCGACTTGAGCTGCCGAACGACGTCCGCGCCCATCCAGTTATCAACATCGAGCATCTACGCCGTTACCACCTTCCGGCAAATGCAGCAGAGGACTTCCGTCCTGCTCCAGTTTCTCGTGACTCATATGGCGAGTACTATCTAGTCGAGACTTTGCTCGACAAGCGCGCTGTGCGGCCCAAGGGCCGTGCGGGCCGTCCTCGTATCGAGTATCTCGTCAAGTGGATGGGTTACTCAAAGGAGGAGGCAACCTGGGAACCTAGGGCCAGCCTTCACGATTTTTACATCAAGGAGTTCGAAGCTGCCCGCCCTCGTACTTGAGTTTCACACGGTCAAGTGTACCCCATTTTGCGTGCTTGCATGAATCATGAAACTTGCATTTTTTTTTCTCTCATCCTTGTTTCCCTTTTTGTTCTCAGCGTGCCTTCGCCATTTCTTCCGTTTGTCTTTGAACCATCCTCGCCGGATCGGGGCTCCGGCTGGCGAGGGGGGGTGTTAGCGTCAGATCCGTGCTTCCACGCATTTGAACACTCCCACTGCTTTCGCACACACTCAGCATCGGTCGCTATGGGTCTTCCTATTGGTATTCCATAGCTACGACGACCTCACACATTGACACCTACTTTTGGACCCCCTGGGCTTGATCCTCCTCGTGGCAGTCACATGAGTAAACACCGCGTGTGACGCGGTCCCCACGATGCCTGGGCAGCTGCCCTGGGGCAATAAGCTTGTGGCTACTGTTGTTT
>NW_001865072.1:1228-3862 GCF_000002865.3 Monosiga brevicollis MX1
AACAGGTGAGCATGCGTTGTGACTGGAAAATGAGACCATTTTAAGCCAAGCAAGGTCATCTTCTTGAAGGCGAGTACCTACAGAAGCTGCATGGGGGAAGCGTCCCCAGGCTCGGGCTCAGCTTGAGCACCATCATGGAGTGGCTGCTGTTGTTGCTGTTGTTGCTGTTGTGGTGACGGCTGCGGTTGTGATGAGGGCATGATGTCTGATGTTGCTTCAGGGTGCAATGGTGGATCTGATGTCTCAGCGCTGTCCTCCACATTAGCGGAGGACCCTGGGCCGGTGATGGGTTCAGAAGGGGATGTCGTTGATGACTCAGGCTCACCATTTGCAGGAGCGCGGGAACTGGCGCGTCTACGTGCGCCGGTTCGCAGACGAGGCGTAGCCAAGGCTGCGTTACTCGGCGGGTCATACCGGATCTCCTCATTGACGCGTTCGAAGACGAACCAGGTTTGTTCATGAAACGGCTTGAGCTTAGCGGCCCCAATCGATCGAATCTGTTTAATTGACTTGGCATTCGGGAATCGTGTCCAGTGCTTTTCATGCAGGTGTTCGGCAAGTCGTTGCAGAGTGCTGGACTGTGGAGGCTTGACGTTGGGAATAGGGTGCTCTTTGAGAGCCTTGATGAGTGCGTTTTGAAAAAGCGTATTGCCGAGTGCGGCGCAGGTGATTTGAGACCTGAAGGCGCGGCCGGGACCAGGGTACCAGGCGTGCGAGCGAAGCGACATCGATGAGAATTCAACCAGGTTATGTTGGTCAACACAGCTGCGTAGGGCTGCTGTCACGTTATCAGAACAAGCAAACCAACAAAAAAGGGCTCGACAATCGACTCACCCTAAATTGATCGGCAGGGGAACACCTGGTGGAGGTCGAGGGCATGGAAGGAGCGATGATGGCGCCTGCGTGCTCGCAGCCGAAGGCGATGGGGCTCTTTCTGCGGTCACGGGCGGTTGGGCACTGGCGGCAACGTCGGCAACTTCATCTGCCACGGTCGTTGAAGCTGTGGCAACAGATCGGGTCCCTATTGGAAGCCGCAATCAGAGCGTGCGCCTAATGAGGCTGGCTAGAAAGTGGGCCACATCACACGCGGAGCCCACCTTGAATGGGAAAGAAGGTGTCGATAGTTGCTGCACGTCGTCGTTGTTGACCATCGCAGGCCATGGCATGGCGGTCTCTTGGCATGGTCAGATCTGCTCAGGGTTGGCAAGGTATCCCTTTGGCAGCTGGCTTTGATGCGCGAAAGAGATGAACAAAATTGGAAAAAAAAAAATGAAATTGTCAACCAGAAGTAATATACTTTCAACCCCTTTATCTCATGTTGAGATTTGAATTATTGAAGCCCTCAAAAATGGCCTGAACTTATTCAGAATAGCAACAAAGATATACAAATATTTCGAGCCCCATCATGACAAAGAATACCTTTTATGAATCAAGTCAGAACGTAAATTTGGGCAAAAGCAATTCAAAAAGGTATTCTACAGAATACAGGGGATCGAATATGTCAAAGTACATGACATTTCCTCCCGAGGGTAATTGCCCCAAGCCCTTGTTTTAAACCAGCGGAAGGGCATTCATTGGTTGGAACACGTGTTGCAGGCACAGGAGGTGTCTCCTCTTCATGCACACGCTGGAGATGGGATTTGAGGGTGGCTGAGCGATCATGGCGGTAGCCGCATCCCTCCACCGGGCAATGAAAGTTCCCATCTTCTTCTCGGTGCCTCATGATGGTTTGCCCATTGAGCCTGACGGACGTGCTTTTTTGATGGACCTTGTTAGCGTCAGATCCGTGCTTCCACGCATTTGAACACTCCCACTGCTTTCGCACACACTCAGCATCGGTCGCTATGGGTCTTCCTATTGGTATTCCATAGCTACGACGACCTCACACATTGACACCTACTTTTGGACCCCCTGGGCTTGATCCTCCTCGTGGCAGTCACATGAGTAAACACCGCGTGTGACGCGGTCCCCACGATGCCTGGGCAGCTGCCCTGGGGCAATAAGCTTGTGGCTACTGTTGTTTCCCTTTGTTGTGACACCTGCGGTCGGGCACGAGTTGCACTTTCCCTATCCTCGGGATTGAGCGACTCTACAGCTATTCTAACGGTGCACCTGGTCTGGTCACTGTGAATGCTTGCCGACCGCAGGTACGTCAAGCCCTCTGCCATTCTGTCTTCCCCTTGCTCTCCTGTGTGCTCTGCTCTCTTGTGACTTTCCCTATCCTCGGGATTGAGCGACTCTACAGCTATTCTAACGGTGCACCTGGTCTGGTCACTGTGAATGCTTGCCGACCGCAACTAATTCAATTGACCTCAAGACACCACCAAAGCTTTCGCTCCGTTCCGACGGACGTCTCTCAAACCTCTCTCAAAACGCTTCCTCAAACCTACGCGCTTCCTCGCAACCCAAAGACGGCCTCCAGACGTGCTGGAGCCTGACATGGTAGCGATTGAAAACTTCGATCGACCGACCGCCCTTCTTCAATCTTTGCGCTGGATAGCATGTCCTCGCGCACCCGTTCGCGAACTGGGCCCCCTGGCCAAGGAACCCACGAGCTTAACTTGGAGTCGGACACGGAACCTGACACAGACCCTGTCGCGGAGCCTGTCGCGGAACCTGTCATGGAGCCAATGA
>NW_001865072.1:7306-10171 GCF_000002865.3 Monosiga brevicollis MX1
TCAGCGTGCCTTCGCCATTTCTTCCGTTTGTCTTTGAACCATCCTCGCCGGATCGGGGCTCCGGCTGGCGAGGGGGGGTGTTAGCGTCAGATCCGTGCTTCCACGCATTTGAACACTCCCACTGCTTTCGCACACACTCAGCATCGGTCGCTATGGGTCTTCCTATTGGTATTCCATAGCTACGACGACCTCACACATTGACACCTACTTTTGGACCCCCTGGGCTTGATCCTCCTCGTGGCAGTCACATGAGTAAACACCGCGTGTGACGCGGTCCCCACGATGCCTGGGCAGCTGCCCTGGGGCAATAAGCTTGTGGCTACTGTTGTTTCCCTTTGTTGTGACACCTGCGGTCGGGCACGAGTTGCACTTTCCCTATCCTCGGGATTGAGCGACTCTACAGCTATTCTAACGGTGCACCTGGTCTGGTCACTGTGAATGCTTGCCGACCGCAGGTACGTCAAGCCCTCTGCCATTCTGTCTTCCCCTTGCTCTCCTGTGTGCTCTGCTCTCTTGTGACTTTCCCTATCCTCGGGATTGAGCGACTCTACAGCTATTCTAACGGTGCACCTGGTCTGGTCACTGTGAATGCTTGCCGACCGCAGCTGGTTCAATTGACCTCAAGACACCACCAAAGCTTTCGCTCCGTTCCGACGGACGTCTCTCAAACCTCTCTCAAAACGCTTCCTCAAACCTACGCGCTTCCTCGCAACCCAAAGACGGCCTCCAGACGTGCTGGAGCCTGACAGACCTATTGCCAACGCATCGTGAGATTTGATGCCTCGGTTGCTCCAAAGATCGCCGAGTGGTTGAACGCACCCGAGAGACATGCTGTTCCTTTGCCCCTCGATTGGGAAATATCTGGCCGCACTGTTTGCACGGCATTTCCTTGACTCTGGGCATGGTGAGAACGTGCGTGTCTCAGAGCAGAGTCAATAGGACATGAACCAGGTATGATGCGTCATGCGATTTGTTTTACGCCGAGGAGGCAGCCATGAGCATGAAGGGGCGGGCGCTTGAGACGACTGCGAAAAAAAAAAAAACGGAAGAGAAGTGCACAGTGTGATGAAGTCAACACTTTTCAAAGTCATGTGGAGAAGGTGGAAGTATAATACTTAATATGATGCACGACACAAACAATGGCTTACGAGTGGGATTTTTTTTTGCTCGAAAAGCGCGTTGGTTTTAACATAAACTCGACAGGAACAGACAACTTCACACACAATTAGACAACGGACTTTTACCACATGGTGACCGTTACATTGTCAGAACTTCCCCTTCACAACTTCCTCGTAAACATATACCATAGTCGGGTATTGGACAGAGCTACCTTTCTGCATAGTATTAGGGTTCCTCGACGGGCGGCGGCAGCTGCACATCGTCGAGTACATTGATGCAATCCTTCCAGAGGGATCTGGCAGGTGGTCGATGCTTGCACTCCAATACTCCCCCTCAAGCAGAGAAGCATAACTTACGCATATGGCGTTCATGAGCATCGCGGGGTAACGGCTTGGTCAGAACGTCAGCCGTCATGTCGTCGGTCGGACAATAAACAATGTCAACCTGGTTACGCTCGTACATCTCGCGCAGAGCATAAAACTTGATCAGCGTGTGGTGTTGTCCGCGCTGGGCATTGCCATTGATCACGTTGGCAATAGCAGGCTGGTTGTCACAGTAGACAAGTGGCTTGAGTTCAGGCAAAATGAGCAACTCGTTGATCAGTTCACGCAGCACAACACACTTGGCAGCACCACTGTGTGCAGCCATGTACTCAGCCTCTGCAGTCGAAGTCGCAGTCGTGGTCTGGCGCTTCGAACGCCAGTAAATGGGGCCATTGCACAGAAAAATGGCACAACCTTCACGAGACTTCTTGTCATGCTCTTGAGCAAAGCTTGCATCGGTGTAGACTGCAAGTTGCAGCTCCTGTGTATCCTCGACGAATACCCAAATCCTTGGTACCCTTGAGGTAGCGCAGCAGACGCTTGGCTGCCTGCCAATGAGTCTCATCAAAACACTGGTTGTGGGCACTCAGCAGACTCACAGTTGCAGCAATGTCAGGGCGTGTGTGAGTTTGCAAGATAATTCAGCTTGCCCATCAGTTGGCGATAAGGAAAGTCGCCCTCAGTCTTGGTCACACGCTCCAGCTTCACACCGGTTGTCCATGGTGTGGTCATTGGCTTGCACGAGTCCATGTTGAACTCCTTCAGGATGCTCTCGATGAAGGCCGTCTGCTTGATCGTGATCGAGTCCTGGGTAATGGCAAACTCCATGTTGAGAAAGTTCTTGATCTGGCCAAAGTCCTTGGTCTCGAATTTGCCCTTGAGCTTGCGCTTGAAATTGTTGATGATGCGCTCTGTGCTGCCGACCAGCAAAATGTCATCAACATAGGCCAAAGCCCATACAATGTCCGTGTCCTCCTTGTAGACGTAGACGCACTCATCCTGTCGCAGTCGACGACATTGCATGATGTCACGCAAATACTTATCAAGTTCGAGATACCAGGCACGGGATGCCTGCTTCAGGCCATACACTGCCTTGTTGAGCTTGGCATACTCACAGCCACCGAGTCCAGCCTCCAGACCACGAGGGACTCGGATGTAGATGTCCTCATCAAGTGGCGCGTGCAAGAACGCCGTCTTGACATCCACCTGATGCACATGGTAATGCTGGTAAGTAGCAAGCGCCATCAATGTGCGGACGGTCGTCATGTTTACCGTCGGCGAATACGTTTCATCGTAATTGATGCCTTCACGCTGCTTGAAACCTTTGGCAACGATCCTGGCCTTGTAGCGGCCATCTTGCTTGATGTCGAATACCACTCGCAGATCGAGCAATGCAGCGTTGGCTTCTGTCAAGTCCAGTCAT
>NW_001865072.1:22561-65697 GCF_000002865.3 Monosiga brevicollis MX1
GTTAACCCGTATTTGCCCTCCTCCGAGGTGCATTTGCGAACATAGGTCAATCTACTACCAAGATAGTAGCAAATGCGGCCCTCCGTCAACCGCGTCTTGACAGCAGTATCATCCGTCAGCGCGCCAGGACCATTTGGATCGAGCTGGCGGCGGAAGAGCAGGAACAAGCGGCAGATCCACAACAGAGCTGCCAGCGTTGGCGTCCAGCTGCTTGGCTGCTTAAAGGTGTTGTTGGCTTGCACCGTCGTGCAAAGAATATAGATGGTGGGACAGTACTCCAAGTCCAAGTTGTTCATGTCCGTGCTTTCATCAAGGATGGCACACCACACGTTGGTCAACGCCTCGGATAGCGCAGTGTTATTTTGACCTTGGGCCACTTCCACGTCGTCCAAAGCTTTTGCCAGCTCGTCACTGATTCGACCAGGAAGCTGGCTGTCACGGCGCCGTGCTCGTAAGAGGTATTGCACGTAGCGCGTAGCCACAATTATGTAGCGATCGTAGCTCTGCTGCATGACCTTTTGATAAAAGCGGGTCGTAAGCACATTTCCCGATTTGGTGTATAGTCGTCCAAAAACTTCGCGAGCCGCCGTGTCGTGTAACGTGTTTTCGTGCGTCTTGTCCAAGAGACCATGCATGCACGTGATTAGCGTCGGGTTGATCTCGCTAAATCCCAGCTCTCTGAATTGGTTGAGTGCCAATCGGTCAAGCAGTACCCCAAGGCCCAGGGTCTGATAGACCGGGTGGAGTCGTCGCAAGTTGACAACAAAGTGCTTTTTTCTCTGAGCCTCGAGCAAAGGCGAAAAGGCTTGCGCGTCCACATGAGGTCTTTTGGATGGCTTGTGTTGCTGGACCTCCACATAGCTTGAGCCCAGTCCTCCTTTCCTGAGCCGCTGCATCCAGACTTTTCGAGGCACCTCAGTGGTGGCTGGATCACCAGCATGGCATTGTTCATGTCGCACCAGGCTTTCTCGTGTTGAAAAGCAAAAGGTACAGCAAGGACACCTATAGCCCCGATGTACTGGGATGCATGGGTACGCAGGTCGGCAGCCGTTCATGTCGAGTTTGGGTACCTTTCGTGGCGTTGCTTCCTTGATGAGGTCCATGGCAAGCGATATGTCTGCATCTTCTACGTTCAGGCAGTGGCGCTTCAGGTGCTGGGCTGGGTATTCGCTCAATGCGTACCCGCACTTGCCGCAAATCAGTATCCACTCGTACTCATCCAGAGCCAGACCAAGCGATTCCAGATACATTTTGGCGCGCGATGCATCAGCATTTTTGCCCAAGGAAACTTGATGATGAGGATATCGGCGTTTAGGCGCTCCAATGACCGACTTCGGAGCGTTGTTGATCTGCGAAGCAGGGCTGTGAATGAGCATGCCGCCCAGCTCGGCAGAAGTATTCTCTGCCATGGCCATGTGCTTTGCTCTGATGTGCCGTCTCACGCCCTCAGCCTTGGGATAGCGCTTCTTGCAGCCGTAAATCGGGCAGCAAAATTTGCCATGGAGGGCCGCTCGTTTCAAAAGAAAGTTTCTTTGACCGATGGTGATCCGCGACTCTTGTTGATGACGCTACAAGTTGGTTGCAAAGCGATGTGAGAGCGAGACAGAATGAAATTGAACGCCGAGCAGCACGCGAGGATTACCTTGCGCTGATGATGCGCTTGCTGCTTCTGCGTCGTAAAAGTTTGAGCGCATGATCGACATGTGTGGGTCGACTGCGCTCCACCCTGAGTGCTTGATGAAGCATCCATGCCGTGCCAGATGCTGTTGCGTGTTTGTGTCGATTGAAGCACAGGGTCTGCGAATGTCCAGGCTGGTTGACTAAATGCTGCACCTACGAACGAGCAGGTGAGGCCGAACATGGGAAGAAAACGGAGGTGAATGCCACGATCTAATTCTTGTATGCCAGCCGCCGTCATTGTGAGTGTTCACTATCCTGACCAAGCAGAAAGCGTGCGAGACCAGGATCCTCGATTGACTCGGGTACTGTTCGCACGCACCTATACTGATGGTTGCCCCACGCTGAACCACGCCGCCAGCAACAGCAATGCCTCGACTTGGCGACTGATAAAAAAAAAAAAATGATAAACCGTGACTACACACACACACACACACACACACACACACAAAAAGCCAACAATATCTCGAGTCTTTTCTAAACGCCGTCACGTTTCCATACAGCTCAGTTCTTCGATTTCTACAAGCTTTGCTACAGAAAGTCAAAACTTCATTTTCTCTGATTTGTTCTACATTATGTGTCATGATTTTAGCTTTATGACTTTACTCTAAGGACCAAAACCGTTCATCATCCTTTATATTGGATGCAATTACAAGGTCCACTTTCTCACGACTGATTCAGGCCTGCTGGCGCATCATTCAGTATTCCTGTCAATCGTGCCAACGCCTGCAAGGATCCGTGCACTCTGTTGTGTGTGGCGCAAGAGCATCAAGATGCCAGGTGTCAGGCGTTCAAACAGTACTTGGCAAGGCAAACGATGTCAATTTGCGCTCCGTCCTGGCAAGACGCAGCTCATTCCGCATGACAGAAAAAGCCCAGTGGCTGCTGAAGCACACTTGCATAAAAGTCTTGGTCGATTCCACGCATCATGGTGACCTCGGTCCTCATACTCCCACTATCATACTATCCAACCATTAAAACAAATAGTCTGTCGCCCATGTTATCATATCACAGCCCTTGCAGCTGCTCCAATCAAAATCTCAACGCTTTCAATCACAAACTCCACAAGGTGCCAATGGCCTGCCGGCAGATGCTTGTCTTCCATGTACAGCCATGCGATAAATCTTTCGCGAAAATGTCGCGTCTGCAGCGTCCCGGGCTGAAGATTGTATCCCATCCGCTTGGCCAGTTGGCGCAGCCGCGGATGACAGTCGGCAAGGAGGACGATGGAGCTCAAGACTCGTCCAAGGCCTTTATCGAGTGCACAGCCCGGCAGATGCTTCAAGGTGTGGCCGCCAATCCTAGATGGCATGCCACATCTGATGCAACACTCTCGTGTGGCAGATTCAAAATCAATGTTGCACTCATCGGCACTGTGCCCTGCGAGATGGCACCGGGTGCACGTGTCGTCTGATTCGGGACAGGTATGTTGAGGTTTCCAGACGGCTTGAGACTGGCGAATGGTACATGGCATGCAATAGGCATGCATCAACCTCAGCGCATCCAGAAACTTGTCAGCCGCCGCCTTGTGGATCAGGCGCGAGCGCGTCGTCTTGGCTCGCTTGTCTGATCTCAGGCGTGGCATCGACGCAGCCTCACTGCTTCGCGAAGATAAAGCAGCCGGGGGCAATGTAGCAGAAGCCACTCGTTTCGCAGAAGACCGCGTAGAGTGTGCGCCAGATAGTCCAGAGCCTTGGTTGCCCAACAAAGAGCAAGGGTGCTGCGTGGCCTCAGCCTCTGCGGCAGGGTCTGCATAAATAGGGTCGTCACAATCGGAAGAGCTCTCCATGGGTGAGTCTTGGGCAGCTGTGCGTTCCGCCAGAGCCTGGGCACGCGTAAGCCGCAGCGCTGCCGAGGGCGCGTTTGCTCGGGGCCGTGGTGACAAGGCATCGGAAGCAGATGGCACGGGCAAACGCATCGGCAAGGCCGAAGGTACCGGTAGAGATGGCAGCGGTGCTCCAAGACGAGGCAATAAAGCCGTGGAAGTCTGCTTAGCCTCGTTTGAAGCTGCAGCTTCTGTTGCGGGCCGAGGCACACCTTCACTCTCTGACGTGGTTTTGGCCCGCAGACCTGGCACGGAAGAACATGGTGCATCATCTTCTTGAAGGTCTGTCAGAGAATCAAACTCAAGCTCAAAGTCAGATGCCGTTGGTGTTGCTGGCAGGGACATGATGGGTTCTGCGGCCTCTTCGTCAAGCCGCGCTGCACGTGGTCTTGGCAAAGCATCACCCATGGCCGAGCCTGCTTCAGAGGCTGTCGTCACGCCGGATGCTAGAGGTTGACGATTGTCACTGTATTGCACTGGCTGCGCCCGAGCTTCTTCCTGTCGTTGTGCCTGAAGCTCGGGATCTGACATCGTGGGTAAATCTGGCACGGCCATGGGCTCTGCGGTGGCTGCATTAAGTCGTTCAGCACTTGGCCGTGGCAATGCATCAGCCATCACTGGTTCCAGTGCAGTCTCGCCCGATTGAGCGACACGTTCACTCTGTGAGACGCTGCTTGGCTGCACTTCCTGTGCCATGTTCGTGCACACGTCACAGGGAGCCTGGCCGGTGGCAAGACATGTAGCAGCGCGGGGATCCAACATTTTGCCAAGCGTCCACCTTCGACACACACTGCCCTCGACAAAAGCTTCCATGCCCGGTGCTGGGGTGCACCTGACTGGCAGCCACAGCTCGGCAGCTCCGCCCTTTCTATCACGGCCAGCCCGACCAAATGCCTATAGCCGATTGCACGCACACCATTAGCTCAATGAACGATTGTTTTTTTTTTTTTTTTTTTTTTTTTTTTTTTTTTTTTTTTTTTTTTTTTGTTTTTTTTTTTTTTTTTAAATTGAGACAGTTCCGCGGACGTTTGGTCAACAACTCACCTGGACCAGAGTATAAACGTCATGGCCACTGCCATACCACAGCACGTGACGGACGGTAAACAGGTCCACATCTATGCTCAAACAGCTGGTGGCCACAATGACGTCGCATTCACTCTGTTGCCACCGTGCCAGATGTTCCTTCTGCGCCATCTCTTCCAAGTCTGCATAATAAGGCAAGGCTGCATAGCCGCGTGCGTGCAGCTGGTCACACAACAGCTTCACCTCGCTCACCGTGTCACAAAAGACCATCATGTGCACACGCTCCTCATTTTCCTGCCACGTCATCCGCTGCCTGTCTACAAGACCTTGCACGTGCGACAAGAAGGCCCGCTGGTCGCCATGATGCACACGCAGCTCCACATTGTGATGCATTGTTTCCAGGCGGTACAGTTTGCCCCCTGCTTGCTGACCCAGCTGTCGAAAAAGCCGCTCTTGGTCGCACATGCATAAAGTATCGGTCAAAGCCACGCGCTTAATGTTGGTCCATCCGCCAGAGGCCACGCAGGCCCCGACTTGAGCCATCATGTTCCGCTGGCTGGCATCAGAGATGAGCGTGTGCGCCTCGTCCATAACCACAGTGCGGATGCCCTGAAAGCAAGCACGTGCGTGCAAGGCGTCAGACCCTGCGCAAACAAACTTGTCAGTCGTGATGATAAGCACATCGAGGCCAGCTGCTACCGGCGTCGAGGGGCCCAGCCACCTTTTCGCACTGTGGCCAGCCGCTTGCAAACGCCGCAGCAAATTGTCTGCCAAGGTCGCAAAAGGCACAATCCACAGCACCGTGCCGGCATGCGGGTGACAACCCAGTTTGGGCATGGTATAAAGCGTCTTGTCCATGTCTAATGGCGCCACAACAATCAGCCAGCCATCCTCGGCCCGATGCTGGTCAATGGCCGCTGCCAGGTCCAATTGTTCTTGGCTTTTAAAGCCGTGGCCCCACGAGATGCGTGTCTGCTGGGCCAGTTGGGTCATGTAGGCTACATCATGCTCAGCTTGCGTATCCATGATGATGCGCCCGTCTGCGGCAAGTTTTGATGACCCGCTCCAGCTTATGGGGTGGCGAGCTTCCAAAGCTTCCTTGGCGGCTGTGAGCTCGGCCACGCTGCGCTTGCGGTCAAGACCCAAGAAGGCATGCCAGCTTTGTGAGGCCAGCTGATGCATCAGACGTGATGACATTTTGGCTTGCAATTGGTTGCTTGTTGCGGTAGCAAAGAAGTCTTTGGCCATGTTCCCCGAGGGTTGTGTCTGGGTGCGCATCAGGCTACCCAAAGTGCCCGCGGGGTCGGCAAAGAGCTGGTTTGTCACGAATGTTGTCATCCAGAAGGTCGCGGCGTGTCGCCACTTTGCCACCCCCAGCGTTGGCTGATGCAGGTAGGCGGTCATTTGTCGACGAAAGGCAGCGTAGATGGAGGCTGGGCTAAGCATGGTCTCCAGAGGCGCAATGTTGAAGAGCAGGTGGCTGTTGTTATAGTGGCGTTGAGCGTCCTGTACCTCGCGTCGCAAGGTCATGACATCATCGTGGCTCATGTGGTCTTCATCCTGCTCGTCCTCCAATAGATCCTCCTCTTCCTGATCATTGTCGTAGGTTCCACGCCCGCCATCGCGAGGGGTTTGAAGAGCGCCCCGCTTCTCCAGCCAGCTGGTTAGCATCTGCTCCAGAGGCTTGCACAAGAGCAAATACATGAAAATCAGCTTGCTAACTTCCTCGTCCATGTACCGAAAGGTGTGCTGCTCATCTAGAGAGAGCCCGTGGGTTTTACCCAGACGGGTCAATATGGAGAGCTGCCTTTCAGCGAAAAACACGGCCCGTTGCCGACCCACGCCATTTTTGTAGGATAGCCCTTGATATACGGTTGCTTGAGGTGGCAGACCTAACAAAACGCCAAAGCCAATGCAAACAGATAAGAGTGGTACAATAAACATGCCAAGCTTCTCAAACAGAGTCTTTGCTCAATCGCAATCATACCTCCAGCCATGTGCGTGTAGGTGAGCGCCAGCTGGTTGAACCTTCCCACAAATAGAAGCCATTCCCGCACGCGGTCTTCTCGAAAGGTCGGCTCTTCATTGACTCCGTCTGGCCCATAATCTGTTTGTATAAATTCTTGCCGCAAGCTTGGAGTCTGACCAATGTGATCAAGAAGGGCCCGCTCAGCTGGGCTGCCATGGCCCACCCACCAATTCTTGACCCTGTTGGTCCGATCCTCCTTCGACCGTAGCCGAGCATACTCGCCAATGTGTTGCTCTCGCAGACCAGATCCCAGCAAGAGGTGGGTGTCCAAGACCTCCTTCATATCGTTGCGCATCTGTGCCAGGGCGGCCCCAATCTCTTTCACGTTGAGTTCAACACCTTGACAAACGATAGTGTGCAGCGCCTCGTCCGTCATGTTCCCGTCCGTTTGCACGTCAATATCCACTCCAACCTGCCCCTCGGCCGTGCTGGCAGAGCGAGCCGCCGCCATGCGCTGGCTCAAAAAATGCACCAGCCGTCCAGACTGTAGAAAAGGCCTGAGTTTACCCGCAGTGGCCCATCGCTGTGTCTTGCCAAACCGGAGCAAAAACAGCTTGAAAATATAAATCAGGCCGGCCAGCGTCGTGGACCAGCGCCGGATGTCCTGCAAGACACCGCTTCCCTTGGACACGGCCGTGCACAACAAAAACACGTTGACAAAGTGCACCTTGTCGTTGTCAAACAGATGTAGCTCTGCATTCACCAGCGCCAGCCACAGGGTCGCGAGGGGCTCGACAAGATCCTCCCCGCTCAGTCCCGCATCCAGCGCCTCTTGCACGGCCAAGGCAGCTGTAGTTATGGCCTCCCCACGGCTGGCAAGCACCTGGCTCAAAAAGCTGGATGGCTCGAGGGCTGGCATTGCGTCCAGTAGCAGTAAAAAATGCACCAGGCGCGCCCCAATGTTCAGGTACCTGCTCATTGTGCCAGGAGATATTTGGGGTAAAGATTGTGGCTGAACTTGAAACTCTTCAGCTTCGAACAAGGACGCCACGGAAGCAGCCGCCAGACCGTGCTGGGACAATTGCTCGTGAGCCTCCCACAAGAGCTCTTGCATGCCCGACACGAGTTGTGCGGGTGGGGTGTCGTGGCCTAGCTTGAGAATTTGCTCTGGGGTTAGCTCGTTCAGGATCAGCGTCATGCCCACGCTATCGTAGAACGGGTGCATCTGGTGAACGCCGTGCGGGCAGCGCTTCTCCTCGGCCTCTGACGCCATGACCTGGGTGCTTGAGATGAACTGCTTAAACCGCTGCTGCTCCTCCAGCTCCTCCTCGTTCTCGCTGACGTCGGCTGCCGAGGCGTCGTGGCTTTCTTCGACAATGACCTCGACACAGCGGGCTCCAGCACCGCGCAGCGGCTTTTGCAGCTTGACACGTCGAGGCGGCTGATTGATATCGGGGTCACCAACGTGCTTGTTGTGCAAATGAAAGTGCAGGCTATTCTTCGTCGTGAAGCATGCCTGACAAACGGGGCAACTCACGCCGTCCAATATCGGAATGCCTTCCACGGGTGCACGCGGCCCAGTCTCTGTTGCAACATCCTCCGTCGGCTCCTCGGGCTGCTCAGAGCGCAGGAGCGCCGTGGCTGCATCAATGTCCTCTTGACTACACCGAACATGGTGCTTTTTGAACAGGTGTTGGGGCACATTACCACTGAGGACATGGCCGCAATGAGTACACACCAGCCCTGAAGACGCGGGAGTCACCAAGCAGCCAATGTCGGTCATGAACATCCGAGCCCCAACAACACCCTGCTGCTTATCAAGCTTGACGCCACGCTTCCGTGTACGCACGCGCCTTTGTTTTAGGCCAGCAGAAGGGCATTCATTGGTTGGAACACGTGTTGCGGGCACGGGCGGTGTCTCTTCTTCATGCACACGCTGAAGATGGGATCTGAGGGTGGCTGAGCGATCGTGGCGGTAGTCGCATCCCTCGACAGGGCAATGAAAGTTGCCATCTTCATTTCGGTGCCTCAGGATGGTTTGCCCATTGAGCCTGACGGACGTGCTTTTTTGGTGGACCTATTGCCAACGCATCGTGAGATCTGATGCCGCGGTTGCTCAAAAGGCCAAAAGTAGTCGAGCGGGTAAACGCACCCGGGCGACGTGCTGTTCCTTTGCCCCTCGATTGTGAAAAATCTGGCCGCACTGTTTGCACGGCACTTCCTCCACCCTGGCCATGGTGATAACGTGCGTGTGTATCAAGACCGAGAGGTCAAGAGGTCATGAACGAGGCATGAAGCGGCCACCGTCGCTCTGTCAACGTTCAGCTAGCCGTCGTGCAAAAAAAAAAAAAAAAAAAAAAAAAAAAAAAAAAAAAAAGGTGACAAAACGAACAGACAAAACAACACACGTATCTGATCAAAAGACTGTGCAAAACAGCAGTTTGTCTGAACACACAAAGTCACACTTTCGATTCGGTGCATCCCGAGATAACACGGATCAAAACACATGTTGATAACTATGTCAGCAAAACGCAAACGTTTCCGCGAGTCCGAACTTTTGCTTGTTGTTGTTTTTTCTGCTAGTCCGCCGGGCAGGACATGCTCATTGCCGGGACAGGAGGTTTTTGGAGGAATGATGCTTGCCGCGTTGCCGCTCGTTCCAGCAATGCGTGCCGCCGAATGATCAAGGATGGAGCATCATACTGATTCTCTGATCCTGGGTGACGATCTGGTATGTCTCAAACCATGTCCTTCTCGCCACCTTCTGCAAAACACGGCTCACACAACTTTTCCTGCGTCCTCAGAATGGAAAAGCGGTGGCTTTGCTTCTCGCAAAATGTCGACTGGAAAAGTCAACAGCTGCAGATCTTGGTGTTGTGGTCCACAAAGCAGTTGGCGGGAAATTTCGCCGAACCCGAGCTTACCTTCACTTGATCAGCTTTGAGCATGATCCTCAGCTCGATTTGCTCAAGGTTTCGGGAGCTTTGCGAGTCTATCGATACGTCCCGCCATCTACATCACCGCCATCCACAACAACAGCATCTTGGTGGTCAAAACTCACAGAGCTTTTTAAGCATGACGAGCAAGACTCTGACAACAATCTGTGGGAGCAAGAAGCCGAAGATGAGACATTCCAACGTTGCCTCGGTGACTTTTGCAGTCAACAACTTGTACAAATTCTTTTTTTGGTTGCGCGTGACAATCCAAGCCTCTGCTTAGCCTACCTGAGGCACAAGGACGAGGACGCTATGATGCTTGCTGCACTTGAGACGGTTCTACGAGGTACGCAATTTTCTTTTTTGACTCTCTGAAAGATTCCCCAAAGGTTGCGCTTAGTTCACACTCCTACATCGTACCCTTCATAGAGCCAGCTCGTTCAGGCAGCTGGCACAGCATGACCAAAGGCAAAGGAATTCTCTTTATGCACTTTTGGGAGCGCGATCTAAAACTGAAAGCATGGAGCCTCTTTACGCGCATGCAGGACGCCAAGGATGGTCTTTGCGTGTTAAGCAGAATCTTACCTCTCAGCGACATCAGGGTCGAGGATGTCGCTACGGAGCCTCATGTGCTGCAGTGGCTGACTGAGGCAACAACATATTGTTCCAGCGACCTGGTATGCAAGGCGTCATTCCTTTGGGGATTGACGGACAAGCACAGCGGGTTGTTGCACGCGCTTCAAGAGAACATCAGAAAAACTGTGGCTGCGATGATCACAGACTTTCGTGAAGACAGACAACAACACGCTGCGGAGCTTGCGAGTTGTCTTGTGCCAGAGCAACGTTGCTGTAGTCTCCGTGCAGCCACCTCTCTTGCCCTTGGCTCTCAACTGGGAGATCTCAACACTATCTTGAACGATTGTGATGCTGGCACATTGCAGCTTCTCTGCTGGCTAACGCAAACACAAGTCTTGATGCCATCACCCGCACAGCTGAGCGCGCCAACCCTCTCATCAGTGCTCTTTGCAGCTTCTCGCAACGATCCTCGCCTCCTCAAAGAAATGACTTTGGGGCTGCCCCAGCTGTCGCTGCTTGCACGTGTTTGGCCCAATGTTCGTCCAGACGAGGTCAATAGTTTGAGCGACTTTCAGGAGTTTATCGATGAATGGCACCTCCTTTATTCAGAGCAAACGCTAGGAGCAGCAGACCTTTGGCGCCAACCAGCACTTGCCCTTTGGGACAGCCTGCTTCAACATGAACATGATTGGTTAAAGACACTGGGGGCCAGATGGTTTTGCCAGTGGGCCTGTCAAGTCACACAGGCTTTTGCAAAGGATGCCAAAGCCATCGAACTTGTCCGTTTGGCAGAGACTTGGTACAGATGGCGAGTGAGCTACCAAAGCCACACAGTCTCAATCGGTGAGGCGTCTATCAACAAGGTGCAGCAAAACTTGGAGAACATATTCAAGGCCAAGGTTGAAGATCTGGATGTTTCTGATCTGGATTCTCTTTTGAGTGCATCTGCACCCGATGCAAACCTCACGTGGCCTGAAATTCTCGAGCGTTGGAACGTACAAGCAGCTCTTGAGACTTTGCAGACGCGCTTGCAGCAGTCGCATTTGCATGACTGGATGCATGCTTGTGAAAACGTACTTGCCGTGTGCAAGAAGCATGTCTCTGTACCAGCTGAGTGGCACGACGCCGTGCAGTCCAATGGACGACTGTTGATCCAGCCTTGTGACCATGAACCTCTAGCCTGCGTCACGTCGGAGCTCACCGAGCTGTTGGGCGTTGCAAGCACCATCTTCGACTTTTCAAAGGGTTTTACAACACAGCAGCTGATCGAAAACACAAGAGCCCTTGCTGACCTCAAAAGACGCTGGCCCATGCCCCTGATGAGTGTTGCTTGGAAGATTGGCAAGCGGAGCCCTTTGCACCTCGATACTTGTCTTGAATATTTAAAAGAGCGTCAGACAGTCAACAGTGAGGAGCTGGAGCGCATGATTACGGAGTCGATCGGCCGTTTTGGTCAGGCGCCATTTACCTTGACTGTGACAAGGCTTTACCTTTGGCCCTACACAAGCATTCCGAGCGAATACTTTGCTCCACACCCGCCGTCGTTCAACGACCTCTTGCCCTTGGTTCCAGACCTCATGCGCCTCATCTTATTTGCAAAACGGCTGCGACTCGCACAGAGCTTTGAAATAATTTGCGACTTGGTCGATGGCGTTCGCGAGCTTGCTACTTTTGGGGACGCACTGCCACTTTGGCAAAAGCCATGTCCGCCAGAAGAAGCACAGCCCATGGCGCTACTATGGGAGCGCATCTGGTCAACAAGCTTGAACCAGAAGTTGCCCTTGGAGGCCATTTTCCCCGTTGAGCAACAGTCAGAGCTACTCGCTTGGAGCAACAAGTTGATGTCGCTGCCGAGCCATTTCAATGACGTGACGTTCGACCAGTTCTTCAAACTGTGCGATGAGTCAAAGATTTTGGAAAGTGTCAAGCGATGGCAGGCGCAAAATATATCCGAGGATAATTTTCACAAGGCATTCACCCTCATGCAGGGCACGCGCGTTGGTGGTGACTTTTTTGGCGCATTGCATCAATGTTACAATGTGTTCAAAGCAACCGGTCAAGGTACTCGCCCATCATTGCCTGGGGTTCTGGCAGCTCTGAGCACAACTTTGAAGCAGAACGCTTCGCGTCGGCCTATTGGCGACTTTGTCATTGATCATTTGCCGCATCTTTCCACTGTCAAAGACCTGCTTGGTCAAACAATGAGTAAGGCGGGCCGCGAAGAAAAGGACGCCCTCGTTGTCGACGGCTGGCTCGAACATTTCAGGAACGATGAAGTGGACGTGAGCTTTCTCCTTGAATCCTGTGATGACAATGATTCTAGTCTTGCCATGCCAAAGTGCGAGCTACGCCATCAACCTTCACAGGAAGCGATTGAATGGCATACCTTCGTGTCGATTTGCGCTTCCATACAAGGGCAAACTAGTCAAGCCGAAAGTCTAGCCGCGCTTGAGGCCCTGGTGGATGGAGCACTGGGTCAAATGGCCGTGCTTCACGCAGAGCGCGCATTTGGATTTGCATTGCCTCTGCAGTCCAGTAAAACTCGCCATAGCTTTCGCTTACAACGCGATATCAACTTGCTCGAGCGCTGGAGCACCTTTCTCAGCGCATATGCCAGTGCGTGGGCTATGCTGACTGCAGGCGCTGAAGGGGCACGACATTACTTGAAACTGCGTCGAGGCTTTAGCCCTGTACAGATTGCGCAAATGGAAGCTTGCGTTTCTGGTGAAGCCAGCGGCATGCTCACGGCATTTGTGCCCGGTGCCCGTTTGCAAATTACCTCAAGTCACAAGCGGGCACCAGCTTATACACAATGCCAAAGAGAGCATCAGCGTGGCCATGATCTCCTGCCGATTCTACAAGATCAATGTCGGGCTCTTGATGAGCTCATCTGCAACATGACACCCACTGCACAAGTGGTACCGGTTGGTGGGAGGCTCTGGCAACAGCTTGAACTACCCGCCAACAAAGCAATCTATTGTCCCCGGCGCAGCGACCAGCCCCTTGATAGCTTCGAGCTTCCAGCTTTGACTCAGCTTTGTGCGCTGTGCACAGTAGCCAGCGCCTTGTCGCGCACATCGGACAAAATCACGATTCCACCACCATCCGGCTACCTTTTTCTCACGTTGCAAAGCGATGAGGAGATGCTTCATGCAGTCCACGAGCGTTGTGCGCGCGGCACGTGGATGAGCGAATCGCCGCTGTTGGTCTTTGTGGAGTCGCTTGAAGCCTTTGATTTGCTTAGATCTCAAAGTACAATGTCATGGTCAATGCCACTTTTGATCATATGGATACATTTGGAGCCAATGGATGCCAACAAACCGAATGATGTCACAGAGGTGCCACTACTTGATCAGGCTAGCATGCATGCCATTGTATCAGGCTTGATGCGCAAGCAAAGACTTTCTATACGGTTGGTCTGCGATTCCGAAGTCAACGATGAGGCGAACCCTCGGTGCAAAAGCCATTTTATCAGTTTCAAGCTCACAAAAATCGCTGAACAAGAAGAGCACGTCCGCCGAGTCGTCGTTGGACGGGGTGACGCTTGTGAAAACATTGTTCAGAGACTCTCTGGAGCACCGAATTACCGGCATTGCTGGTTTGATGTTGCAGCAGCAAATCGCATCATGGCTAAGGTGGTGTGGGACCTCCTACTTTACGGAACGATTTATTCAGAAACACAGCAATTAACGCTGTCTGGCCACGATCGGATCATCTGGCTCGAGGTACACTATGCTCCGCTGGCTTGGGCCCATGTTTTTTTGCCACAAAATACAGCATTGCCTTGGTCGGAACCATTGCTACAACAACTGTGCCCAGCGCCGCTCTCCTCTGCTTCCGCCGCACGGCGGCTCGTGCAACAAGCCGCTGCAGCACGCTGGCTGGCAAAAGCCGAAAATATTTGTGAGCCCACCAAAGTTCATATGCAGTGGGCTCAACTTTTGTTTCAGCGACGCACCGGCGCGGGAGCGAATGCTTTGCCGACCTCTAACCAATGGCTGCGCTGGTTTGAAGGTCAGCTGAATTTGGACTTTTCAAAGATACCTTTACCTTGCTTTCAGGGCAATGCCGAGGTCGTCTGGTGGGAGCCAATGCAATCGGACGGCGCCGCTTCTCCCGAACAGACTGTTCAACACCTTGAAAGTGTTTTGAAGCAAGTATACGGCGAAAAGCAAGTACACGACATGCACGCTCAGTTTACTGAGCTGGTTATGTCCCCCCTCTTTGCGGTTCGGCTTGTAGTCTTATCACTACTGTATCAGCTCCGCGGGCCAATCATTCTGGAGGGTGAGACAGGTGTGGGCAAAACCTACCTTCTTCGTGTTTTTTGCGCATTGCTGGGTGAAAGCGTTGCCTTGCACCAGCTGGACATGCTGCCGAGCACCACCGGGGAGGACATAATGACTTTCCTCAAGGCCGTGCCCTCGGATTCAAACTCGACACAAATTGCGTTTCTGGATGAAATAAATTGCAGCAATGCCATTGACGTTGCCGCCAGCATTGTCAGCGAACCCTCTGCCATTCATGCAACGCAACAGCAGGGCGGCATTTGGATTGTGGCGGCTTGCAATCCGTTCCAATCGCGTGAGGCAAGCTATCACGTGTTGCCCATGCCTGATCGTCTTGAAGCTTTTGTTTGGCGCCTCGATGCGCGCTCTCCAACGGAAACTGAGTTTCTGTTGCGTCGTTTGCTGGAGAACAACGAGGCACTGCAAGATCTCAATGAGAATGAAAAGGAACTGGCTCTTGACACGGCGCTCAGACTGCATGGAGAAGTGCAATCCCTGGCTGCTGCCCCGAGTGGCACCACAGTCTGTTCGCCACCTTCGACACGAACAATCGTACATTTGGGACAGCTTGCCACCTTCTTGAAAAGCATTTTGCCCTTGAGTATTTTCGTCGTAAACCATGTCGTCCCTCAAACATCGCCCGCCTTCTTGGTAGCGGTAGAGTGTGTCTACCTCGCTGGCTTGCCACCTGAGCAAGCGTCTGAAGTATTGGCCACAGCACACTTGTCGCGAGATGCGACGTGCCCGACCTATTTGCACTCGCAAACATCAACAGCTTCCTCTCTCGGTTGGCTGGCTTGCGCTGCCAACTGGCTAATGAACGCCTGTGGCTTTCACCAACTGCCGGGCATTGTCTTGACGCACTCGCTGATGATCAATACCTTTTTGCTCTTCTGCCACATCTTTGCCCCCGTTCCATTGTTTGTTGTTGGAGAACCTGGAACGTCAAAATCTCTTTGCCTTCATCTCATATTTCAGTACTTCTCCTGCGATCCCTTTGCTCGTGTTGAGGAGCTGCGGCTTCTGCCGCGCATCACAATGAGTGTTCTACAGAGTTCTCCATTGCTTACGAGCGCTATGCTCAAAGAAGAATTTGAACGCGCTCGACAGTATCAGCTTGCAGCGGGCGTGCGCACGGTGGTCTGTCTCGAGGAAGCAAGCCTTGTTTTACCCGATCCAGTCAGAC
This sequence comes from Monosiga brevicollis MX1, assembly GCF_000002865.3. Lineage (NCBI taxonomy): Eukaryota > Choanoflagellata > Craspedida > Salpingoecidae > Monosiga > Monosiga brevicollis. The sequence goes on from NW_001865072.1 coordinate 38,043, forward strand.
GCTCACAGCCGCCAACGGCACTCAAAGCACTACATTCACTATTGGAAGAGCATGGCGAAGAACGTGATCCTGAACAGCCAAAGTGTCGTGTCTCGTTCATATGCTTGTCAAATCACCTTTTGGATTCAGCCAAGCTTAACCGTGGCACCGTGCTACGAAGCCCCACACTGCACTGGGCTGATGTTCAAAGAGCAATTCAATCGCTTTTTCAACTTCCAAGCCAATCCACAGAGGAGGAAAGCGGCTGTGCATGGAAGGAGTGGTGTGACCTGTTAACGCTCATGATTGGTGAGTTGCAGGGACAAGCGCGCGATGTGTACGCATTTTTGGGAGATACCAGGCACCTACTGGCTGCCGCGGCCACGGCCTCTGGTAACCCCCACCCTGCACCATCATCAGATACGATTCGCTCCGTCTTGCGTGCTTTCGCTCGTAATGTTCAGGGCAGCTCAGCAGAAAAGACCTTTTGTGAACGTTGGCGTGACCAATTTGTGAACACGTTTCTTGATTGCAAGCTCGGTGATCTTCGTGCCGCAACCAGCATGTGGAACGATGCTTGGCAAAGGTCATTCACGCTTGAGGAGGCTTTGCTCGCGCGACAAAAGCTGTCAGAGCACGATGCACCAAGCCCGGTGACGATTGCTTCTCGCCAGATCTTGTGCATCACGGATCTACCTCTCACTAACGCATGGGCTCAGCTTGCGCTTGGTTCTGCTCGACAACAAAAGATGAAATTGTTGTTTGCGCCTGCGCGACGCTATTCGAAACTTCAGAACGGCTTCACAGCCCATGGTCACGACGCGTCGTATGACGCACAAGCTTTGCAAGTGCTAATTCAAAGCCTAGCAGAAACCCAGACCATGGTGGCTAGCGTCTCGAATGATGTGCTTCTCAGCCTGCTTGATCTATTCAACGGACACTATCACAGTTTTGATGGTGTTGTCAACTTGGCTCGGGTCGCTCGCGGCCCGCGCTCCAGTCTAGTCAGCATGCGCCAAGATCTTGACTTTGTGGTTGTTGTTTCCCAGGAACAAGCGCAGCTCATGACCCCAGCCCTCGCATCTCGTTTCTGTAAGATTTGGGTTAATATCGATTGCATTGGTCGGCTCGCGTATGACAAGGCACAATCCTGGCCTTTGCAACAGCGAGTGGAGGAGGTCATGTATGAAGTTAACCCTTTTCTACGATGGACATTTGAGCCAGAATGGCTTGCAGCCATGCTAGAAGTGGATCAAGAAGAAGAGACCCAATCCCAGGCTGAGTTCATGCTCTCCGTGCTCACCTCTGAGATTGTTCGAGATGCCAAGCATGATAAAGCACTCAACCTCCTGCTTGAGGAAGCTGAGGACTGTTTTGTGGTGGTGCGCTGCGTAGCTTCAGAATGGGACATCAATATCCTCGCATCTCATTTGAAGCAGCAACTTAGCGCCAAGGGCTTGGCTGTGAAGGAAACGTCCACGCTGGGGAACGGACGGCCGTGCCACTTGGCTAGTTATGGTAGCTCTTTCCAAGCACTGATATGCGTTCTTGAGGAGCAGCCGTGGGACCTCTGTTCGCGCTTGTCGGAAATTAGCCTCAGTCAACTTCAGACATGTTGGGTTCTGCTTAAAAGTCCCTTGGCAATCGAAAAGCCCTGCTTTCGGGTTCCGGAGTTTTGGCATTTACTTGCTTTTTGTCCGCCAAGCCCTGGGTTCCAAAGACTAGGCAAACTGCTCGCGGAAAGTTCGCAGCGTGCTTTGCCAAGAGACCTTCTTGAAGCTGTCGTTACCTTGAAGACCGACCCGGCATCCGCCCCTGCTGCAACCAAGGAGCCGTCATCCCTTGACGGCATTGTTACACCGCAGCTATATTGCGAATTAGCCAGAGACTCAGCACAAAAGCGTGCTCTTGCCACCTCAGCGGCGTCGCGCCTCTTCGCCCTGTCGAGTCCTTTGTTCCCTGAGGTGCTTCATCTTGCTCAGGATGAGCTGGCTCTCCTCCAACATCAACAGCTTGCCACGGGAGTGGAAGTTTCGCTGCAAAAAGTACCTGGCTGGCCAAGTGACAAAGATTGTCCCTGGCAAATCACTGTGGAAGCACCCGCGAAGGAACAACAGGATCATTTATCACCTGTGCAGGCTGTGTTGGAGTCTGTACGGAGCATTAAGACTGTCCGCCGCTTTGTCAAACTCACAGCAGATCAGTGGCGTGTCTTGAGCGATGAATTTCATCATCTCAAGCGAGGTGAACAATCTTTGCAGCAGTTGGCTGAAGCGTCCAATTGTACGCTGCAGGCCAAGGCTTCTTGCAATGACCAGGTTGAACTGTGTGTCCTGGCCTGCCGCGAACCTAAGGCGCAAACCTTCTGCGAGATGCTTCAGCGTATTTTGAACACTGACCTAGTTGTGATCTCTACCGACATTCGCATTGCGGACACTCTAGCTGATCGCCGCAATCGGAAGTTGGCCTACTTACTGCTCAAACAGAGAGGCCGTGCGCTGACTTTGCAAGGCAGTGTGACTTGGAAGCTTTACGAAGAGCACTGTGTCATCACTGGCTGGCAGTTTGAGATGCGCGCTGCTCGCGAGAGTCTGATTGACCACATTCAGAACTTGGAGAGGTGCCTGAGCTTCAGGTACTGTTGCTTGCCTGCAACCGTTTCGCCCATTGCGAGCATGACACGCCTCAACAATGTTATGGCCCTTGAGCTTCAAAAATGTGAACGAGTGCATGTGCCTTCCGTTTATCAGCATCACTTCACGCAAGCTCAGTGGGAATCCGACACTCGGCAACAGATCAAGAGCAAGCTCCCTTGCACAAAAAAACTAAGCGCCGGATTCACGCAGTGGCAAGCTTGGAAGCTGTGTGGAGAGGCTGCCCTGGTGACCGAAGCGCACACGGAATTATACAATTGGTTGCGATCACACTGGGGTTCCGAGAGATTGGGACTCATCACGACAGCCCGCTTTGAAGGGCTTCTGGATCAATTGCGAGAGCTGAACGTGGAGTGGCGTATTGAAGCGGAAGGGGGTCTCACGATTTGGGCTGAAGTGGCCCAAGTGAACACTGCCCGGAAGCTGTGGCAGGACCTGGAAACAGATGAACAGCAACGGCGCGCTCGGGAACAAGCTTCACATCGCAGTGAACTTCCGTTTCCTCAGCGAGAATGCGATGAACGGACGGAAAAGTTTTGTTCATGGCAATTGCACAAGCCAACTGCTGCTGCACACCCAGATAACGCAGCCTATGGCATGGCGTTGTCTCAATACGAGGCTATGGGTGGTGCTAAGGCTGAAGTCAAGCGTATTGATATGATCAAGACGATTGACGCTTTTGACCGTTATCAGACTCTCAAGACAGCGTTTGCGGCACAAGGCTATGGGACTGAAACGTGGATTTTCCATGGCACGGATGTTAAGAACCGGAGGAGCATCCAAGAACTTGGCTTGGTGGTGGGTGGTGAAGGCGAGGTTCCAGTGGCACGAGGGCGAGCTTACGGCCCTGGCATTTACTCTGCCACGAAATGCACCACTCCCAAAAGTTATGGCAAACTGATCATTCTCGCGCGTGCTTTACAAGGTCGCAAGGGGGCATCCTGTTCTGATGGTGATTGCTGGCCGGGGGGAGGTGCTGACGTGTGGGTATTCCGAGACAAAAGCCAGGTGCTGCCCTTATTCTTTGTTGAATTGCATTCATGATGACATTGTATTTTGCCCCACGTAAATACATGTTCATGTATTTCAATCAATTGATTTTTCTGATGCGAGAAAACTTCACATGTCTAGTGATAATTGATGTATGAAAGTGAAACGAGGAAAAGAATTGACAAACAGAAGAAAGACATGAACATCCGGATGTAACAACCGGAACAAGAAACAACATGCCTGATAAGACGGTCGTTAACAATTCACATATCAATCAAATAAACCAATGTCATAATGATGATCATCAACTTTGGATTCCTTCACTGATGACTGCCATTCCAACAAGACCCCCTTGACATCATCGCAGCTGTGTCGAAGCCTATCCGCTCGCTGCAACAGGTTATGGATCAAGTTGAGCAAGGCCTCGTCAGCTTCGTTGGGCCAAGGCGTGCCAGTTTCGTAGTTTTGAGCCACATTTTTCCAATAAGTCGAATCCCAAAATTGCGATACATAGTGGTCTTCGCCCTGGCCCTGTTGATCTTCACAAAGACTGCGGAAAGCTCGTGCCCATCTTGAATGCGAGGCGTCTCGGCCTTTCCAAAGCGTCAAAACAGCCTTGTAGTCCTTATTCTCTGCCCCAAGTTCTAACGCCCTGCCCACAAACTGATGTGAGACCATGGCCTTCACAACGAGGACTTGCGAAGCCGTTGCATTGGTGGCAAAATCGAGAGCATGCTTGATGATGTTCTCCTCGGCAACTTGCAAATCGCTGCCACGGGCCTGGCAAAAGAGATCAATGTTGCCATCTATGAGGAGCCAACTCCAAAGCTTTTGCCTCACCCCCGGCTGGTCACAGGCACGCGCCCAGGTCGTCGAGCTGTCCTGGGCATTGCTTGAGAGCAGTCGACGCCAGAGAACATAACAAACAAAATTTGGATGGCTTTGTGCAAACACATGCCAAAATGTGTCGAAGGCAATCCGTGAACAAGCGTGTTGCACCACAAAGCCCGTCTCGTCTTCTTCAGCGCCAGCAAGAAAACTACGTTCAGCCAAGCGGACCAATTGCTCATCGGGCACAGCCGTCAAGCAGGACAGCACATTGCCAACATCGTGCAGAAGATCTTGAAATTGTTCCAAGTTCGAAGGCGGGTGAGAACTCCAACTTTTCTGAAGGTCGCTCCAGTTGATTGGTCGGTGGTGCACCACGTGGTCGCGAAGAGTAGCAAGATCCTGTGCCTCGTGATCATTGAGTTTGATGCCTACGCTTAACCAGTTGGCTTTTGAGTCTGCGGCATCCTCCTCAGCTGAAACGATTAGCGGAAATCCATCCTGGTCGAGCCAAGTGAATAGCGAATCGCATGGCTCCACCTTCATTGAGGCTCCGTTGCTTTCAAACCCCTCAAGCCATTGTGAAGCGCGTTTGAGGGGTGGCCACTTCTGCATCGCCGGATTTGAGAAGGCGTCTTGCAAGCTGTGACATGTTGTTGAGTCAAATTTGGAGTCTCGCGCTTTTTTCAAGGCCGCACTCAGGAGCAGGTCAGACAGCCCACGCTCGTCAGGGCGTGGCGTTTGATGCAAGCACACCATGTTAACGAAAATGCTCGCACAGCGCGAGGCAAACTCGCTTCCCAAGGCCGGTGCTTTTGAGATTAAGGACTCTATCAAGCAATCTCTCAGGTTTTTTGCCCGCGACTCTGCATCCTGATATCGGTCCCACACCAATGACCAATTCTCCGCAAGGGCACGCCCGTTGCGCATCGAGAGAATTGAAGGGCCAAATAGAATACGCAGAAAGATGAGCCAGCGGGTCAGGTCGTCTTTGATGCCGTTTGCATTGTCATGGCAGTTCTGCACAATGAAGTTAGGATCGAGTTGCACCTCCATTTCTTCAATCTTCACGTCGTCCTTTGTACAGCCAGTCGACTGCACATGGCGACGAAGATCATCGAGCAGGCCACTGTCTTGACGCAGCTTGCGATTGCCAATAAGCAGCACGTTGAGCCAGCTTAAGCGAGGAGTTATCCAATTAAACAGCTCACGTTTATGGCGTAGCCCAAGCAAATGAAACTCATCTGCAACGAGAAGCGAAGGGCGGTTTTCAACGGAGAAGTATGTCGCAAGTAGACTGCTCAAGGAGTTCATAACAAGGCGGTCGTCGCTGCAGTCAAAGCGATGGCAGATGATTTCTCCTGAATCTCGCATGATCTCGTTGGCCGTGTGCGACTTTCCCGCGCCTGGAGGGGAAACCAAAAGCATCACGCGGCGGGGCATGAAGCCTTCAAAGAAGTTCTTGACCTTCTGCTGCCAGTGGGCACCTTTGAAAGATGCTGCTTTATCGCCTTGGGCAGGTCCTGGTGGGATATCGTTGGCTTCGTTGGCATCATTCAAGTTGAAAGCGCGCTGGTTCCAGCGTGTCAGGCCACTCTCGGATGCTGGATCGGAGCCTCGAGCAAATTGAAACCGGTCTCTGATCTCAGGGAAGCTGAAGCGAATTGACAAGTCCTCGAAATAGATGAACCGCCAAGGGAAGCGAAAGGTGTACTCGCAGCACCATTTCAAAAAAAGATCGGTTGCAGCGCGGATGCCTCTTACATACACCATGTGGGTGTTTCGATCAAAGAGCCCAATAATGGCCAAGTATACTGCGGCCGGGGCCAGATGCATTTCTTCGAAGACGTACTCTTTGATGCAGCTCTTGATCAGTGGCATATTTCGCAGCTGATGCAGATACGCCTTGCACACGAATACACCGTAACGGGCGTCCTTACGACGCAAACACATTTGCAGCTCGCTAAAATTCTGAGAGCCGGAAACCGGGTCGATGCAGCGTTGCAGGGTTCCACGCAAGCTATCTTGAGGACAGCAGTTGGCAAGTGTTGTCACAATTAGGCGATCTTCCGGTGCAATCTCCAATCCAAATGACGATGCTGTATTCTCTCCTTTGCGCAAAATTGCAAGAATGCGCCATTTTGACACATGCTGGATGGGCGAACGCAGGACATCGAGAACCCATGCCCTCAGCTCAGGTTCCTCCCTCTTTGACGAAAAAAAGTCAAGAGAAAGCAGCATTGCAATTGTCTGAGTGTCACCAGCCTCGAATGCAATTTTGTCGTCCTTGCGCTGGCGAAACAGATCGAAAAAAAGGATGTCGTCCTTGGAAGTTTGGCTTTGCGCGAGCCGTTCACACAGGTTTCTTGCAGGCTCTCCCCACCATTCCTCATACATAAGCGCCACAAACATGGCTTGTGCCAACGTTTCCTCTGCTTCAAATTCACTGCCAGAGCTCCCTTCGCAATCCTCAGAGCTGATCAAAACGCGGCCTGAATCTTCAAGCTTCTTGACTTTGAGACTTGCTCTTTCGCGGTTGTTTGGCTTGCAAATGGTTTCCAACATTTGCACGGCCTCCAACGCGTGCCTGTGTTTGAGAACCTGAATGATGGGCTCCGGTACAACTTCACACCAGTCTGCAAGTTGCTTGCAAATCTCCACTTTGTGCGAACTTGCGGTGGCCTGGATCCATGATTGGGAAGTGTCGCGATGCCACAAGAACCTGTCAGCTACAAGCAGAGAATTGGGCCCAGTATGTTTGTCAAGAAAAAGCCAGGCTTCCTGGAAATTTGCAAATGTCTGAAGAACATCAATGTCTGTGCAGTCGTGCGGTAGCAGGGGCACGATCTCCAAAACGTTACACGGAAACCGTGCCGTTCCATGTTCTGTTCGCTTTCCAGTCGAAGCAGAGGCTCGATTCACAAAGGAAGCATGGCGCTCGATGAGAAAGCCATGCTGGCTTGCATTGACGTCAACTGTGGAGTAGGACACTTCACCAAAGCTTTCGCTGATTCGGGGGCTGGCGTGATGCGTGAGTCGAAGCAACGGCTCGACGAAAATAATGACATGGCCACCAGACAACCGCTCAACCCCAGGCTGCTCGACGGCAGTAGCAAAGCGCAAATCTTTGGATAAAACGGGGCATGGCGCAGCTTGAATCAGCAAGCCCTCTGTCGACTCCTTTGTTCCGGAACGCTTGGACGATGATTTTTCACGTGGGTCTTGCGTGCTCATGGCCGGCTGCCCGGCCGATGCTTGTAGGACGGAAAGGAAGCCACATTTATGATAAACTTGAATCTTGTTGTCTCTGGCCTTGGATACTAAATCATACGAAAGCGCTTGGCCAGATAGCTGGCGGGGCTTCATGCCCTTGGACTCTAAACTGACCACCAGTGGGTGGCATTGATTGAGTTGATGAAGTCGTTCCAACATGAGCGCAGTAAGCTCTTCCGCTTCTTTGAGCAATGGCCAGATGTTGTCAGCATAGAAGGCTTGCTCGTTCTCTTCAGGAGCCCGAGCGGCAATACTCAAAGAGTATTGATGGAATGCATAGGCTAGACTGCCAGCAAGCCCAATCATCTGCACATCATCTAGCTGTTCCAAATAAGAAGGCGCAACCAAATGCTTGACAGCACAGGTAAGAAACTCATCTGCGTTGCTTTGATAGTTTTCGAAAGAGCAAGAAGAGAGAAAGGTAGGAGTCAAGGACGTTGCATCAGCCGCAGTTAGAATGTCTACGGTTGTGACATAGTTGGCCAAGCCAGTCCCAAAGAATTTGCGATGGGTTTCAGGTCGTAGCGAGGCGTCTAACAACGTCAACCAGGGCCAACCCCCTTGATTGATATCCTGCTCTGGCTTTGACAGGATGGCATCGACTTTCTCGGGTTTCACTGGCCGATCCATGAGGATAGACAGGCAATCGTCAAAGCGGGGCCCATCTAAATTAGCGATGGCAGCTTTCCATTCCTCGCGCACCATGAACACCAGATCAAAACTTGCTTGATGGAACCAGGCCAGGACAAGCAACATTTTTGAAACTGTCGTGTTGAAAACGTATGTCGAGTCGTCGTCGCTAATGCTTGATTTCGAAAGCCAATGTAGGAAGAACTATCGCATCACCAGGAATAGTCAAGAATCACATGAGCAGGCGAAAGGTTGCTTTCTCGGAAGTTGCATCATCCTTCGTAGGCGTACATACCAAACCACGGCAGAAGGTGCTGGCATTCAGGATTGCCAAGTCTGAAGCAAAGCCACGGTGCAAAGCGACATTTAGCGGCTGATTGCTAAGAAAGTGATCTACTTCGTCAATCGACTGCAGACTTGCCAAGTCTGTATCAAGCTGAGCTAGAACATCATCCAACCCGAGCTCATCGCTCAGTTTTAGCTGTGAAGCACCGTCACCAACAGGAACGGAACATCCCGGGAAAAGAGCAACACATTGGTTCTTTCCCACTTTGACAAGGATGCTGGCGGCTGGTGGGTTGCACAGCTCCAGCTTCTGATAGACCTGCGCACGGAACCCGGGATTTGCATAGTCCGGCGCAAACAGACTCAATGCCATCTGACCCGATGGCGATTCTGAGCCAACAAACTGATAGTTCAAACCTTGCAAGGTATTGAACGTCTCGAGGGTTTCGCGCAGCGCACGGTAATCCCCAATAAGCCATGACGCGGGTGCGCAGGCGCTGCCAGGGAAGAGACACCACACCAGGTCTGCCACCTTTATAGTATTAGAAGGTAACCCTGATGCTCCTGCTGTGCACAGCAAAGCCTGGATGCCGTTCATGGCGTCGATTGCGTTCTGTTCCAGCTTGACTGACTTTGCGACCCACGACAGCAATCTTGTAGTTCGTTGGGGATCATGACTCTGCTCAGCAAACGCCTTGGCTGCCAGCTGAATGACCAACGGGATCGAATTTTGGTCCTTCAAAAGAGAGCTCAAACAAGTCGGCTCATCCTTGACTAGCGACAAGCATGCCTCTGTGTCCTGATTGCTCAGCCAACATAAAACCGCGTCCCAATAGTGATTGGCTACTGCAAATGGTTTTGCATTGCCAATTCGGCGGGCCATGACGCCAGCAGTCCACCATTGACGAGAAGGAAGGCTTGCTTCCTCCACAGCTGAAGCCGTTCCCATGGCTTTTAAGAGCTGGGCGCCTTCTACATGCGGTACCGACGGGCCAAGAGCCGTCTGTACCAATGCACCAGCAGAAGGATTCTCCCAATTTGCTTCGCAGGCGCGGAGCGATGCCCACATGAAAAGCCGGACAGCTGCTTTGTCGGACAGCTTCAAAAAGGTGCCTTCAAAGCTTATTTCCAAAAACGCATTCGCTGGCTGCGCATTTTTAGAGGTGTATGCTAAGAAGAGACTGTTGGCTTGCAGCCAGTTCTGTGGTCTTGAATCGCAAGGCTCATTGCGCTCCAGTTGATCAATGAGCTGGTCAACGAATGCAACGCCAAGTTTGTCGGGTAATGGCACGCCGGGCTCCAAAAGTGCAGCTTGCAAAATGCCGCGACCACCGCTGACATCAATATCCTGTTCCGCGAGCAATGCTGCAACGTCAGCTGGCAGCTTGTCTGCGGGTGCCATGATTTTGATTAAGGCGACAGCCTCAGCAGATGTGAAGGGCAAAGCACTGGCGTCGCCTGCATTGCACAAGCGTCTCGCAATTAGCTTGACTGCAGCTAAACGTGAGACTAATTTATTTGGAATTGGTGCTAGCCCATCACCGTCGGTGTGCTTGTTGTACGTCGAGATCAAAAAGTCTAGACCTTTGAGCTGCCTGAGCAAAGCAGCAGTCGCTGTTGAGGTCAGCCAAGCACCTTCATCCTGCCGTGCCTCCGCAGTCAAGCTCAACAGCCTAGAGCTCTGAATAGCAAGCAGGTAGTAGGGTTTGATAGCCCCTGCCTCGAGCACAAGGCGCAGCTCCTGCGAGTCGTATGCGAAAGACTCCCAGCGATGGCACAAGCTATTCCAATCGGTAGCCGTGTGACCTTGGACTGATAAAAACAGCTCGCCTTGCGCACTGTCTTCCTGGGCCGCAGCAGCAAAAAAATAACTTGCAGGGATTTGTTTTGCCGAACTGTAGCAGTACCACAAAGGAAGTACATTGTCGCTCAACACATTGCTCATGCAAAGCATCGCAGACCGGTGGCTGTTCATGGCAAAATACCCCAGAAGTGGTTTCAGGTCAACTTCTTTGCCAAGTTTGAGGCAAGCGACGTGAGCAACGTACAAAGCCACTCGCACGTTTTGTGTGCAGAGAGGGGCAATGGGGCTTGCTCGTAGAAAAGCTTGATATGATAGATGCTGAAGAGCAGGTTCTTGCACAGTGATAAAAGAAGCCGCCAGAAGAAGCATAAACGGCTCTGAGGACTGCTGAAGGGTTTTGGCTGCTTTGTGCGGTGAGGTTGCCCAAAGCCATAGATACACTGAAACGTCGACTGCCACTTCCAGCTCAATGGAAGCGCTTAAAAGCGTACTTGCTCCTTCTAATAATACCTCATTCATTTGTTCAGACTGGGTCTCAGCCAGATTGTCAAGCGATGATATGCGTTGGCGGAGCAAAGCCTTGAGATCCGGGCTGAAAGTAAGGCCCTTGGCTCCAGGGCTAGAAATTTGCCCAAGCCGTGTACCGAGCTGGTGTGCCACAGCCCTGATGAGGTTACAGTGCGCATCTACCCCCAGGTCACATGAGGCATCCAACGCCCGTGAATACACCTCGTGAATTTTGATCGGCACGCCATGTGGAAGAGCTAATGTGAAAAGACGAGGATCTAGCGTTGCTTGAGTCACCAAGAGGCATATTTTGAGCTGCAAATTGACAACCTCACGCAAGAGCTGTTCTCGTTGATGCCAGGAAATAAGCTCAAAGTTTTTGATCAAAACATGTTTAGGTGGTGAAATGCCGTTGAGAGCCTGGCGGAAATTTTCGAGCGCAGCTTGGTCTGTAGCAAGATCATAAACGTGAAAGACTGCGTGCGAAGCGGGCCATCTCGTCGGGAGTGATGTGTCAACCGCAAGTGCCACAATTTGAGTGCAGGTCACTTCCTCAAGAGTTGTGTCAAAGTATTGTTCTAGGCTTCGGGGAAACGATGCCGCAGCCGTCGCTTGCCCCTGCAAAGAATCTCCTTGCTGCTCTGCATGAAGTTTTACCATGGTTTCAAATTCCGTCGGGTGGGCTTTGAACAGGCCTTCCGCCATGGTAAAGAGCTTGGTCACAAGGCTCTCCGGCTGCTCATCGAACGGAACAATTTGAGCGCCCGAGTCGGGAAGCAATCGACACCGCCTCACAAACGATGTTGAGGAACGATCCAATTGTTGCTGCAGGCGAGGCGTGTACATTAGCAGAGACGTCGTATTTGGGGATTGGTTCAGAAGTTGTAGAAGCCGCTGCAAGTCTGCCAAGCCTACCCCGGCGTCGATCGAGAGGATGACTAGGCGGCGGTTGCGCCAGTACTGCGAAAGATGGTTATGCTGTAACTGAACAATTACACCATCCAAGTTCTCTTCATCAACAGCATAGGCCGACACAAACAGTGGGGCAAGGTCGCGTCGAATTCGGGCCAACTCTTCCAAATGAGCCTCTACTATCAGCCATATCTCTGGTTGAGCATCATTGAGACCACGATCCAGGCAGGCAATCATGTCCTGGTATGCAATCGAATAGCCCCGTGAGACAGAGCTTTGGATCCCAGATGCTTGCTTCAATGCGTCGCTTGGCAGTCTAGCCGAAGACCGCTCACATGCAGCATGATGTACTGCCGGAGAAACTTGCCAACGTAAATTCAGGGATCCAAATGTCGAATGCGGTCCTTCAACATCTTGATCAAGCAGTTGGGCGATCATGTCGTTGCTCAAGCTAATTGGATGCTTCTGCGCCTCTTGCTGGAGTGCCTCAAGCGCGTGGCGAAAGCCCTTGCTTGGTGGCTGTTTAAGCGCTCGGATTCTCACGCAAAGAGCAGTCATCTGAACGGGCCGACTTTCTGAAGTACCAGAAAAGGCATCTGGAGACATAGGCAAGATCACAGATGCATCAGCCAGCTGACACATTCGCATAGTTTGCGTATGTAGGTCGACCATCAAAGTTGCGGAGGCATGATGCCCATCAAGACAGGCAGCAGCTGAAGATGGCAGCTGAAGTGTATCGAAACGCTGCGCCCGTAGGACATCGAGAAGTTCATGCCACGCGTACGGGCGTAGCTCGGCATTGTAGTTGGCTCCTTGAGATTGCGCCCACCAAGCTCCCTGTTCCCGTTCGCGGCAAAATTCGTCTTCTGACACGAAGGCCAACACGCAAAGTTTGCGCGAAGGTCCGGCCAAGGACGCCTGGTTCCCCTTTTCACGCAAGGACAACCCGTGTTTCCAAGAAGCACCGTCCTTCTCATTACCATCATCAGTCTGATAAACAAGCACGAAGCACGCGCTTTGGAGAATCCCCAGCATTGCCACGTTGGCATCTTGCACGCTGGTCTTAAGAGCTTGGAACAGCTTGCTGGTTTCGCTCGTGTTCTGTGGCTCCACTGCCACGTTGATTCGGATCGTCTGACGTCGCGTCTGGCCCACATCAATCTGATCAGCATCGACTAGTGTTTGCAAACAGGCAACTGGATTGGAAAGTAGTTGGTCCAGGCGTTTCAGCTCTGCAAAATCCTCCATTGCCGCTTGATATTCTTTCATTCGACGACGATTAACCTCGTCCGGATCTGCAAAATACTGCATGAGAAGCTTCGCTTCATCTGCTTTGTCTCGTGGATGGCCAAGAAGCTCAGCTAAAGAGCAGTTTGCAGGGTCAAAGGCCGAATTTGGCGACTCGCTTTCAGAGTCAAGGCCTTTGAAGCATGCAAAGTGTTGTGAATGGATGTGCTGCATCTTGCCTTTTAACTTGCACTGTGCTTCTCGCCAATCTGCAAACATCAGACCCCGTGTTAATGAAGGCACAAAGCACACCGTCGGCAGTGTATCAACGTGACGCTCTTGCGCGGGTTGGCGAGTGCTGACACTCAACTGACCTTGTGACTGGCGAGCAAAGGTTTTGCCCCACAGAGTGATGTCGCTCCAATCCAAATTTTCAAAGACGTGCTGCATTTCCTCATCCAGATTAAGCAGGGGACTTGTGCGAAGCTCTTTTACAGAGTGCTCGGTGTCCGAGGTTGACCCACTGCGCCTCGGGAGTCGACGATTACACAGTGATTCGAGCGCATGGAGCAATGACTCGACGTCCTCATCGCGCAAGGCAGACTTGGCTGACAACAAACCAAAACAGTCAAGCTGAAGCAAGCGCACAATCTCGATCATATAGCCAGTGTCGGCGTCGGTTGTCAGCTGGTGCAAGGGAGCATCTTTCCGACACCAAGCCTCAAAACGATTTTGGAAGTAAGACTCTTCCTTGAGAATCCAGCTCTCCAAGCAGTGCTCGGCCACAAAGGTAAAGCCTTCTTGGGCCGAGACCAGTGGTTGAAAGAGGGAGCGAAGATTCTTCACAGCAGACTTGCGCGCGTCTACGGTCGTCGTATCAGAGGCCTCGCATAGCGTCGCCACGGAGCGCTGCCATCCGGGCTCATTCAGCTCCAGGGCAATTGTGGCCAAATGAGAAAGATTGATCTCCCATCGCAATTGGTCCGTCCCCAACTCCTCATTGAGAGTTGGATCCTCGAGCGGCGCAGTGAGCGAATTGTCAACAGGGGCCTCCGATTCAAGGATGCGGGTCCAGGCATTCTGATCCTCAATGGGAAGCTGGCTCACATGGAACGCGATGGAGCGGATATCCAACTCCGCACGGTCCAGTGGACCCTGCGATGCAAGGCGGAATCAGAGAGTGAATGAGCGATTCGCGAAAATACTGTGGATGAGTGATGCAGTAACGCACTTCGTTTGCAGCCGATTGCGCCATGACGGACTCTTGAAGGCGGGGTAGAATGATATTGATGCCGAAGCAGGATGCGAAGAGTCAGCGATCAGATGCTTGCGCATCAAAAAGGCTTTGACGTGATTGACATGATTTCAGTCAAGTCAAGAAAGCAAAAAATCAAAAAAGAAAGATCAAAAATGAATGATCGTTGAAGGAAATGGAGGTGGAGCTAGTGGTGGGTAGTGGAGCTAGTGGTGGAGCTACTAGTGGTGGAGCTAATGGAGCTACTAGTGGTGGTGGTAGTGGTGGTGGTAGTGGTGGGCTAGTGGAGCTTGGTGGTACATGTAGTGGTAGTGGTGGTGGTGGTGGTGGGGCGGTGGTGGTAGTGGGGCTAGTGGTGGTAGTGGACCAACGCTGGTGTTTGGTGCTAGTGGTGCTAGTGGTGCTAGTGGTGTTTGTGGTGCCAAGTGGTGCAAGGAGGGCAAGTGAGTGGCCAGTGGTGGGGTGCCAGTCAGTGACCGTGGTTGTCGGACTGGAAGGTTGAAATTTCGGACTCGCTTGGTCCGATCTCCTCCACGTGGCAAGCTTGTTCCCTTCTTATTCATTTCTTTGGTTTTGTTTTTTGTTTTTTGTTTTGGTTTGTTGGTTTTCTTGGAGAAGAAGACCTTTCACCATAAAAATTATTTGACGTGATCAACGATTGGAAGGTCTCTCTTTCATTTCTTTTTTTTCTCAAAAGAGAGCGGCCTCCAGTCCGCCGCGGGCTCATGAGAGCCGCCGCTCGCCCACCTCGCTGAGTCACTCAGCCAGCGCTCCATGGTCGGGCCACCACCCTCTTAGCTGGGCTATCCACGTCGATCATGGACGCGAATCGCCGCCACCGCCCCCGCCGAATGCAGCCACAGCCTCCGATCGAATCAAGTCAAGAGCTCAGGTGTGTCCGATCGCGTGTACGCTTTGGCTTCACTGGCTCAGGCTCATGCACCTATTGCTTGATGATGATCATTGTTAGTATTTTGAAATTCATCGACTTGCACGAAAATCAACCGGCAGTGAGGCGGCGGCTTGCTCAGTTGCTTCGCTTGAACGAAACGTATCAAGACAACGAAGAGTATCAAGACAACATCATCTTCGATGATGACCGACACCGCGAGCTAGCCAGGTTCGTGCCAGCTTCCCAACAACTCTCGCGCTCTCGTTGACAGTTAATCTCCTCACCATAGAATGATTTCTTTTCTAGACTCGACATCCTCAGTCATGTTGATCAGCAAGCATTCAAAGAGACGCAGAAGAGATTGCATCAACTTCTGCGTGAATGCCCTCTTTTTGAGCTCTTGGCTCGCTGCAATGATGACATGACAGAGCTACCTTCGGCAATCAATACCTCTCACAACATTTGCCACACCACTCTGATTCAAGAATATCTGCTCGATCGCGAGCAATGGCTTCCTATTGCCCAGTCACTCTGCAAGTGGGTGCAGGAGCGCGTAGTTGCTGAGCCAACTTTAGCCGCGGCGCTTGGCGAGTCTGGCGCTCATAGCCAGAGCAAAGCCGTGGGTAAACGACTTTGGCAGCGCCATCTGCTCCCTGTGCGCTGGCGATGTTGCGCCCTTGCTCTTCAGCCAAACTGTCCGCCCTGTGTGTCCCAGCTGGCCTCGAAACAAGCTGATACGGGAGATGCGCTGCGCGAGCTCAAGCACATTGCTGGCCAGATGGAGCAAATTGCTAGTTGGCTTGAGGGACTGGCTTGGGTTGCCATCGCACATACCAAATCAAGAAGCAGCGACCAACTCTTGCAAATATGGGACACTTTTCAGGAGATGTTGGTGCCAACCGCCGACGAAATTAACTTTGAATTTGCCCTCGCTGTGCTCTTCCAAAATCAACTACCTGCCCTGTCAAACGCACTGCTGAGATCCAACGACTTGGTGAAGGATCTCAAC
Organism: Monosiga brevicollis MX1; assembly: GCF_000002865.3. Lineage (NCBI taxonomy): Eukaryota > Choanoflagellata > Craspedida > Salpingoecidae > Monosiga > Monosiga brevicollis. The sequence continues at coordinate 54,288 of NW_001865072.1, forward strand.
ACCCTGAAAAGCAACTTGAAGAAGCGCAACGACCGAAAGTTATCCTTGAAAAAGCCGTTGCAAAATGATCGAGCCAAAATCATCCTCCAGGTGGCTATGGTTCCGTTCCGCGAATTCTCGACCGACACTGACATGCGTGCCAATTTGGACTGCTACGACGGCACTCCACAAGATTTGAAAACAGTCAGTCTGACGATAAATCAACCCCTTTCCAGCAAGCCTGCGCGGCCCACGCGATCTGAAGCGTTGCTTCAGAGCAACATCATCTGCCGCATCGAAGGGCCAAGCGTTAAGATGGTCGGCGGCGATACTCTCCAAGTCATTCAATATGTACTGCCCTTGGATATCCAGCTTTGCCTTGTCGACTGCGACCAGAGTTACTTTGCTGACTTTCGATCGCATCTCTTTGCCACCAATCCCAATGACCTCTGGCTTCTCCAAAGAAACTCAAAGTTGACGGAGGATCCACAAGCCACGGACCTGGATACGTGGTACACCCCACAAAAGGCAATTGAAGACTGTGGCGCCTCTCGTCTTGTCTTCAAGATCAACAATCAGACGTTTGAATACAACCGCAACACGCTGTGCTTTCTACCACTGGATGGCTCAGCATTTGACTCACACGAGTTTTTGCGCGTAGCACCCACCCGTGCTCACTGCCAACTGAACGGCATAGTTCGTCCTGTGCTTGTTTTGGGCATGCAAGTCAACTGTGGGCGACGCCGAGCATCGAATTTGAGCGAGCTGGAACAGCTTAGGATTCAGCAAGACAAAATGATCGGCACTGGCAATTTGCAAACCATTTCTGTGGACGCTGAAGTACTGACGGTCGCCCTCTTTGCCTACTTTTATTGCTGGGACAAGCTTCCTCGAAACGGGTTTGATCGATTGCGTCATCATCCTCTCATTGCCGATTTCAACGCTCCAGCCATGCGACAAGCTTTGCAGCAGTTGACCAACAAGTCAGGCTTTGTGCTTGACAGCTCGTACTGGAATGAGCGACTCTGTCTGGAGGCCAACGCCAGAGCACAACCCGCCGAGCAAGTTTTGCGGCAACTCCTTTCCGAAGAGTCTCACTATGAGCTCAACTTAATTGCCGTGTTGAGCCCAAAGCTCTTCGATGAGGTCCAACGCCTTTGCTTGCAGGGCTCGGGAGGAGACCGGCACAGCATGTGGCGCCCCACAATCTTGCGCTTCAATGTGGATCGCAGCAATCTTGAAGCTGTCAAGCAAAAGCTGTTTGGCCTCGCCGCATCCTTTTTATTAACTATTGCGGTCGTGCAACTTTCTTCCCAGCTGGCGGCCAACGACATCTTGTGGCTGTTGGCCCCCTTTGCCTCCCCCGCTTGTTCGATTCGCTTCATTCTCCTTGACACATGCTTACACCTCGAGGAGCTCGAGACTTCAGACATTGGGCAATACCTATTTTACGGCGAGACCAGGCCTGAGACGAAAGCTCCACGGTTGACATTGCTGGGCGCCGAATCCCAGGTGGAGCAAGCCATGCTCAAAGCACCTGTTGTCACTGAGCCACTGTGTGAACAGGCGTGGTGCGACTTGAAAGACCAATGTGCCAAAGCTCGACAATGGATTCCTGAAGCCTTGGATGCCTTTGCCAACAAGCGCATGGTGTTTTTTGTGCATCCGGACCGAGACACGTGCATCAATGCTTCTCGTCAACTTTGCCAAGAGATGGAAAACAAAGAGCGAACCCGCCTCGAGACGTCCATGAGCACTTCGCGAGATAGTGAGGGTCACGAGTCAGATTCGAAGCCCATCTGCACGCTGCTCAAAGAGCTTAATGCCACCGCATCAGACTTTTTTCAGTCGGTTTCGGCCATCATTCGCAACAGGGCCAAGCAGAGTGGTCATGCGCGCGTCCAGCCAGTGGTCGCTGTGTCCTCAGCCAATATCTTACAACCACAGACTCTCAAGGCTCTGCTTTCTGAAGCCAACGATAACGGGGTTTGCTTGGCTTTCTTCTTTTCGTCTCTTGATCCCCAGATCCTTATGACCGCAAGAGATGTTCTGAGCATTGACCCTCGTGTATTGAATTACTCTCGTGGATTCTCTGCCTTGAGCGTCCTTGGTTGGCCCGAGGCATTAGTGGATTCCAATGCATGTCGCCAAGCATGGTTCCTCAGCGTTCTTTTTGGCTCGCGTTTTTCCTGGAATATGCTCAATGCTGTAGCCAAGAAAAATGGCGTCCCAGTGCCTTTGCCACATAGAGCAAGCGCAAGAGAGCATCGCCTAATCGATGCCATCAATGCTTTGAATGCTCCGGATGATGAGCAGAAGGACTTGCTTCAGCAGCTCGTGGCCCGTTTGCACGATGGATGGTGCGACCTGTGGGGAGAAGGTCAAGACCAGGCCAAGTCCCAACCTTCCCTGGAGCTGGTTTTCGCAAATCCAGCCTGGCAGCTTTCTTGCCCTGGCCATGCGGTGCGCAAATGGATTTCTTGCGCCTTTGGGATCAAGATGGATGAAGTGCAACGCAAGTTCGGTCTTGTGCCAGACGTCTTGCAGACAACGGCCCCTGATCTGTTATGCTTTGCTGCAGACGAGAAGGTCAATGCAAAGTCCCCTCCGGCGCTATTTCAATACAATGTGAAACGGCGCTCTCCTCGGCAGAGCCTGACCGAATACTTGATGCGTGCTGCCATGCTCGGATATGCCTTGGATTGGAGAGCGCTCCCTGCTGCATTTACAGAGCACACCATGAGTACTCAGACGTTCTTAACCATCCTCACCAGCAGCGCACAACCCATTGTATTGCTCTGTGCCATATCTCCTGCAATTTTGGACACTCAGTTGCAAGGCGCCTCACGTGTCATGCTGCGACGCTTGTATTCTTGGCTAGCTCCGACCGAATCAGAATTTTCTCTCCTCAAGCTGGCTCAATTCTACATTGAGCAGGGGTCAGATTCAGCTCAGCCTGGTCTAGCACAGCTCGCCATTTTACTACTTCATGCTTGCAAGGATAACAACCCGTCCTTGATTTCCACACGAGTTGTAGAGCTGCTGATGAAGCATCACATTTCATTGCGCGTAACGGCGGACAAGGTTCTGCCTGTCTTGAACATTTTGCTGCGACTTGATGGCCCCCCCAATGCACTCTTACAACAGCAAGAGCTACTGGCAGTAGTCGAAACGTGTCGTCCACGCGACCTCGACGGAGCCTTTGAGGAGCTAGCCGGCAGGGAAAAGAATGCTAGCATCGGACGCGTGCTGTCAGACACACTTCGCGCGCCCACATTGCCACCAGGCAGCGTGTTGCGGAAAACAAGGCTTGCAAAGGTCTTGAGTGGCATGTGCGGCGCGTCGGTTTTACAAGCGAGCGCAGAGCTGGTTGAGATGGGCTTGCGACTCTCTGACGGACTTTTGGCTGCTTTGTTTGAAGACGTCTGTCGTCACCATTCTACGCAAAGTGTTGCTGCCACATTCAGCCTCCTTTTAAAGCTTGAATCCGCTGTTGACCCATTGACTCGACTACTTCAAGTGCTGAACGCAAGTCACCAACTACCAGATGGGCAACTTCTTCTTGACGTATTGCAGAACGTTCGCCCAAAGGACAACACTTGGGACAACACTAATCTTCAACACCACCGCTATGAACGGGAATTGCAACTCCTGTTTGCACTCATTGGCGCAGAGCCTCATGCAGCAGCTCGTAACATGATTGCTCTGCTTGAAAAAGAGTCTGTGGCTTCTGATGACTTGAAGCAAGCATGGCGCTCAAAGAAAAGCCAGCGAGTCATTCCATTGGAGCTTGACGAACTCAGCAGCATCCGCGAAGAGTTGGTGAGTGCACTGGCCATTTGCCACGTCGATGGCCTTGCATCTTTGGTCTTGACTTTGGAAAGATTTACGGGATCACGAGGCCTGGCCAGCATACTCAGGACCACTGCCAACATGCTCAAGCGTCCACAACCCAATACTGTCCAGCTTCAACAGCTGTATTTGGGCCTATGGATGTGTATTCCGACGGAGCACTGTGAGGTTGACCCCGCGGCTCAACAGGAGGGATTGCAAATGAAACCAGGCGCCTTTGACCAACTCCTCAAGTGGGCACAGCATGATTCTCTTGGCCTGTACCAACGCTCCAAGACCATGAGTGGCTTATCGCAATTGGCTCAATGGCTGTATTGGCCCGAAACCTTGCCATTGGTGTCTCTGCTCTCAATTGAAGAACGATTTAGACCCGTTTCACGGCGAGAGGCGAAGCAGCGCAGTTTCAGCCTGGCCCAAGCGGCTTCTTCTGAGCGGCAGCTGTACACAACGGTCGCCCCACAATACGTTGACATGAATCCGGCCTTGAATGAGTCCCTGCAAGCTGTGAAAGTGCTTTTGCAAGGATACACTCAACGACCACCGTATCCCTCCATCGTCTATCTTGTGGACTGCGGGCACAACAAAGACATCTGTGTTTACAACTTGGCAGCAATGGCCATGCTTCACTCAAAGTGCCTGCGCCCCCGATCCTTGGAGGAGACTGATGAAGACAAGAAGAATGTTGCTGCAAATCTGGCATATATTCACAATCTGCTTGGAGTGTGGTTTGCTTTGGGTCGAATCTCACATCAAGACCTACAATCTCACCTGCGAGGCCTTCTCGAGGAAGACTATGAGGCCTTTGCGCCACTAGCCAATTATCAAGCCGAGCCATGCCGTGTGGCGGTCCCATCATGCATCGACGTACATCACACTGATTCAGCTGTCCTCGTGGAGCTGCTATCTCCAAACCCCCAGCCCGTGGACCGTCGCTCGACGATTGAAGTGCTGAACCTGTTTGGTGGCCCATTTTCTGTTGCTGATGTGGAAAAAAGTAATGATCTGGAGAAGTTTCTTCAGATCGCAGAAGACCGCATGCTTGCTGGCTTGAATGACGCCACACCTGTTTCTTCGAAAGCAGCGGCCTATGCTTTGGCGATGCGACTGTTTTGGGGTCGAAGTGAAGGCTACAGCAGAAGCGCTTCTAGGGCATCTGTTTGCAGAGTTTTTCAAAAGGTCGCGCAGAATCGCTACCATCGTCACTTTTTCAGGCATTTTTTGCGCACGTTAGGCTTCAACGCCCAAGCGTTTGACGTAGATTCGAGCTCCAAGTCTGCAGCACTGCAGATTGCCACACACCTGGCGTCGACGTTGATAGACTTGGAAGATCCCTTTCCGGTCTGTGCTGCCACTTTGCGAGAGCTTGTGGCTTTTGTTGAAGGTCATGGCATGCTATCAAGCGATGAGATCAAGCGTCTCAAGAATTTGCGCAACGAGCCTGTAGATGAGCCAAAAGTACCGCCTTTAGAATATACCACGCCAGCGTGTGAAAGCGAAATTGCCAAGCTCTTGGAGCACCGCCACTTGTGTTCACGCCAAGCTGATGGCTTGGCCTCTGAGCCACACCAGGGAGTCGCATCGCGGAAAGCCAATCCATTAAATGTTATACCTTGGTCAGACGGTGGTGCTTTTGACAGCCCGTCGCGCAAGTTTGGATCTCTTCCAGGCGACAACGGCCGACAGGGCTTGATCAGTTTCTCACTTCAAAGTCAGGAGGGAGTTGTCGTTCGCGCGCCAGCATTATTTCGGATGCAACAAATATTCGCTTCCAAAGATGATCCCAACAAGGCATGTTCTGTGCTTGGCATTGAAATTTTACAAGGCCCCGGCGGCGTTCTCGTTGCACAAGATGTGACGGTTGGCGGCTTATTGGTGGCGTCCAGCACCCTTGTTTTTCTCGACAAGCGTCACCTCAACGCCAAGGAAGGAATCCCTTCCGGATATAAGCCTGTCCAAGCTTTTCCTTCACATGCTGCAGCCTTTTCGTTCTTCATTGAGGACGCCCCCGCTAGCACGCTTCTCGTGGGTGAGAATGTGATGTTGAAGCGAGTAAGCGGTGGCAATTGGCATCCAGTTTTTACCCACAACTCTCGCGACTCCTTGCCTGCCGCTCTCAAGCCAAGCTTATCAGCACCGACGAGGCGACTGCTCAATGATTTCGGGCTAGCCCAAGAGTTTGTTGAGTTTGTTGCACAATTAGTGGAGCTGAGCCGTTCTCTTCCAGGACAGGATGCCGAAACGCGACACCAGATTGCAGATGCACTTCAAAAGTGCGAAGACACAGGATCAATCGCGCCATTGGAGCAATTGACAAAAAGGCATTTCTCTGGCGAAAACGACGGTCTGCAAAGGCTCCTTCAGCAGAATCTGAGGCATCAAAAAACTTGTTTTGAAGTTTTGATGACCCCTGGGTTACATGACAACTTTGACATAATCAACTTTTTGCTTCGTGGATTGCCATCTTTGCCCGAGCGAAACGAAGGCCAATTTGCATTCATGCCAGCAAAGCCCGAGGATATTGTTGAAAAGTCCGAGGATGCTGTTAATCAAGACGATTATTTGTTGTTCGATTTGCCATCCAACAGCTCGCGTGCTTCTTCAGCTGCAGCTGTCGGGTCTGAGGAGTTCGTCTACGTCTCAAGCGACTCTGAGGATGTGGAGGAGTCTCGCGCCAGCAGCGCTTTGAGCCTTTTTGATGCTGACGAAGAAGCTTTTACGCGCAATACGAGCGTCAATTCTATGGAAGAGCCGTGGCCAGCAAGATCCGTGTGGCAGGTGTATCCACACCAGCGCCTGTCTGCAGAGTTTGAGCGTGCCAGTGACAGCCTTCAAGGGAATTTTTTCGGGTTTATCGTGGATAGCCCGATGAATTACACGAGCCATGACATGAACTGGATTGTGCAATGTGCTCGAGCCCCCCTTGCCCCAAACTTGCGAGACTGGATCTTGAAGACGTTTTTGGATCAATCTTTTCTTCAGTGCGCTCCTGAGTTGCAGACAAATGCAAGGATCAGTGAACACATTGTTGCCTATAGCTTAGCAGAGCGGTGCCCGATTCCCAATGTGGCTAAACGCTTGATGGCTGCCTTTGCCCTGCCACACCCCCTCAACAAGTATTTTGGGCACGTCTCGGGCGAGTTTGGCATCTATATTTGTGACCCGCCCGTGTATCAACAGCTGCACAACGTGCTGCACATTCCCATGCGCACTGTGGATGTGGAAGTTTTGCGAACGCGTGGCGTGATTGGTGAAGATCAGCTACTTTTGGAGATTCTTGGTCAATTCAAAGACAACATCACTCTGGTGTATGTTCGAGGCATGGACACCATTCCAGATCTACTCCTCAAGTGGTGTGCCGAGTATACCAAAAGCGTGGCCTACCATTACATTTACCTCGAATCCACAAATACAACCAAGAACTTTGTAGAGAATCGAGATCGCTGCAACACATCCTTGTATCATCCACCTTCATTGCAAGAACTAGAGCTTGCTGCAATTTCACAGCCCGGCATGACCTCACCGCAAGGCGCTACCAACATTGCTTTGGCCACTTTTGCTCCTCAGTTGGATATTTCTTTCTCCGATGCCAGCTCCCTGGAGAGCCATCACGCTTGTGACTTTCAAAAGATGCCCAACACGACATTGAAAGGCAGCTGGAAGCGGAAAATGCTGACATGGCTTGGCTTGAGCAAGGCACAGACTGCAGAGGAAAGTCAGGCAGTGAGCAGCGGTCAGCTTTCTGCTTTTGTTGTGTTTTCGCCGCCTGGAGCAGGCAAAACTCATTTTTTGGACAAGGTCGTGCGGCCACAATGGGAGACAGTGGCGCGGCGAGAAGTCAGAGATTTTGACTGCAGCTCAAAGCAGCTTGTGGAAGAATCTTTGGCATCCGTGCTCTCCAGCCGTTGCTCGGGCGCTGCCAAAGAGTTGCTTGTCGTGGCGGATGAATTTCATATGCTAAATAAAGCCCAAAAGCTTGAGCTCTTTGCAACACTTGCCGAGAGGGCATTGAGTCAGCCATTGCGAGTTATCTTGATTGGAAATCGTCGGGAAAAGGACGACGACGATTTATTGGCTGCGTGGAAGGCTATGCCTGCAAGTGGCAACATTCAAGACGTGTCAGCGCGGCTTACGGTCGTAGAGCTCCATGCAAGAATCGTCCAACTCGGTCTGAATGAGAACAAACTCCTTTGCTGGTATGCCTGTTGTCGGGCCCTTTTTTCTGACCATGTGTTGACCCTGCGCAATGTTGAGGCAGCCGTCAAATGCAGAGCCGAGCCTGCCAAATTGGCGCATTTGCTGTTTTCAAAAATGCCCTCGCTTGGCCAGTTGGCCTCTCGTTGCATCACTGAAGCCATTTTTAGCTATGTGGAGCAGTTTGCTCTGGGATGGAAGAAGGAAGATCGGGACACACCAGCTTCCGTTGGACTCCTTCGACTACTCCAAGAAAGAGATGATGATCCTTTGCGTCTGCTGGCCAGAGTGGGCCTTGCATCTGCCTCGTTTACCAGCCAAGCTAGGGCTCATGCACGTGTCGAGAACACAGAGGTTGCAAACAGCATTCTCAACAGCGATGGGAGCGTGGAAATGCTTGAATCAGACGAAACAGTCTTGATGTCCTATCCCGAATTTGCTGATGCTTTCCCAGGAAGCCACAAAATGCATCCTGTGCTTCGACTGCGAACGTGGATTGGATACATTCAATACAGATTGAGCGAAGAACTTGAGACAAAGATTGAGCTGGACTGTACGTCGCTAAGGCGCTTGGTGTTGATTGATCAGCCGGGATTCCCACTTATCACAGGCGTGCTTGCCATGCAAGGGCAGCCCAATTTGAGTGAGTGTCGAGCCTGGAGTGAGACTGGTGACTATACAGACTTGGAATGGATTCGCGTCTCCCTGCAGCGAAATTTGGCTATCGACTGGCAGCGTGCGCGTGACATTTGGAGCACGTACTTTGTGACTGATTGTGTGGCTTTTCTCAACTTGCTGGACGAGGCTCCAAATAAGGCAGTTGTGCTCTCGGCCGTGGCTCCCATGAACCTTGCCGCGCTACTCCTGTCGTCTCGCCATGCCAAGCATGGACAGCAGCTCGCTGACCTGGTAGTTACCATGATGTGCAAAGATGAGTCTGCTGAACACACACAAGGAAACCTAGGGGATTGTCTCGATCCTCTTTTCCTCTCCCAATGGCTCACGTTTACTTTGCGAACACCAAACCTTTTGACAAAGTTGGTTCCCCAGCAGCGCCGTCGGTTGTTGATGTGGGCAGCGCAGCATCTAACCAAGGACCTCAGCAGCACTTTAAATTCCGAATGTAACGCTGCCTTGCTTGCGGCTCTCGAAGAAGAAACATTTCAACTGATGGAACAAGCTGATTTTGACGCTGTGCGTCTGTTGTGGTCAAATCACTTTGCATCTCACTTTCCAATACGCACATTCACTGCCGTGCAAAGTTGCGACGCACATTTTGTGGTTGCCGACCAGCCGTCAGCACACAGTGCTTGGCCCGAGGAGCTCGGCTGTCTCCATCGCATTCTTCATGGACAGGTTGAGCTGCAGGATCTCAACCTTTTGGCTAGCTGCTTAGCAAGCCAAGAAAACACAACGATAGCCGGGTTTCCGCACGAATCGAGCCTACACCGGCGCTTTGTTCAAAGCTTGGTGAGTGAAACTGTCGTTGATCCTCTGCCAGCAGCATGGCAACGAGCACTCGTTGCTCAGGTCGCCGAGCCATGGATGAGAGACGAGGACCTTGCAAAAGTCTTACGAGACAAGGAATACGTCACATGCAAACTGTTGGCCGGTTTCTTAACAGTACAGCGCGCAGCTGACATCTTTCCCAAATGGGACCGCAGGCTGAAGTCGTGCGCTGTCGTCAGAGAACACTTTGTTCAACTATTTGGTGTGGATGACCTTCTAGAACGCCAAGGGCATTTGAAGACACTTCACGAGCAGGCAGTGCGGTCTGAAGAACAACGCCAGAAGGAGAAAATGAAACACATTCGACGCGTCTTACCGCACGTGGCCGAGCGACCGCAGATCTTGCGCTTCTTTACGGACCAAGTTGGTCGGACGGCCCTAGCTCAGCTTTTGCACCAAGGCAAAGCCGAAGAATTTGACGAATTTCGCAATCCGCGCACAAGCAATTTTGACTTGGCGCGTGATGGGGCCTTCAATCAGCAGAAGATTTTGATTGGCAATTTTTTTCGTGATTGCTTGCACCAAGCCAATGTCAAAATTCCGAGCGGGACTCAAGATCGTGTGAGGGCGCTCTTAAAAAACGGCGGCTTTGACGATGACGAGTTTAGTGTTGGATCTGATTTTGTTCGAATCATTACGCCATATCAATCACTCTCCCGAGTGGAACAAGACGCACGACTCCAGCGATTGCTTGCCGTGCTCCAGCAAGGCCAGATCCCGTCGAGCGTGACGTCAGTTAAAGAGATTGCTTTCAAATTCGAAGGTTTCTCTCAAAACCAGCTGCGAGACAACATTGCAGATCGTTTGCACCAAAAAGGATTTCAATTGCAGATTGAACGCGATGAGGAAGAGTTTTCATGCCTACTCTTGACGGGCAACTATTCAGTTGCGTGGGTCATTTCTGGCAGCTCCTATGTCATGACAAAGCGAGGCAAAGCGTCGACTCGACGCAGTCTTCGACGATTAGCACAAGCATGTGCAACCTTTCACGCTGCTGGAGGAGGTTTGTTTATCTTTGGTGACAATGACCCATATGTCCTGCATGCCAATGCAGTGCTGGCAGCCGTGGACGTTGGCTGCAGGCTTGACGGCAATGTAGACGGTAACAACTTTGTTTTGCACAAGGCCAACACCAATCCGCCCGCAACAGTGGAAAGCAAACGGTCAGGCGGCTGCATCAACAACGAAGACCACCCAATCATGACCGGCATTGCTACTCTGTTTGAAGGCATTACCATTTGTGTACCGGACCCCTCAGACAAGTTCGAAGAATTCTTTGATGTTCTTGCTGTGGGCGGGTACAAGCATGACTCAACGGAACGCCCAGTGCCCCTGATTTTGGCCAGCAAGGATGCGCGTCGTGCTGCTTCACGGGGACGCATTGTGGTCGATGGAGGATTTACTAAATTGTGGTCCAACTGGAAGGTGGGCGGAACAGATCGCTATGTTACCAATGCAACGGCCTGGCTCACGGCCGTTGACCAGGAGTTGGCCATCAGCCCCAAGCAGGAAGGCATTTTCTCCATACCTCGCAAAAGGGTTGGTGCTGAAGTCGCTCTCCCCCCCTCATTTGAGGGCTGGCTTCAACTAAATTGTCCGTGAAGCTATAACAGGCCCGCAGTCATGTGATCGCTTCAAGTCTTAATAAAGCCCTGGCGTGTGGGTCAACTCTCTCTCTCTCCCTCTCTCTCTCTCTCTCCCTCTCTCCCTCTCTCTCTCTCTCCCTCTCTCCCTCTCTCCCTCTCTCTCTCTCTCTCTCTCTCTCTCTCTCTCTCTCTCTCTCTCTCTCTCTCTCTCTCTCTCTCTCTCTCTCTCTCTCTCTCTCTCTCTCTCTCTCCCTCTCTCTCTCTCTCTCTCTCTCTCTCTCTCTCTCTCTCTC
>NW_001865072.1:65828-108434 GCF_000002865.3 Monosiga brevicollis MX1
TGTGCACAGCAAAACAAAATTGTATCTGATACACTCGCCACTCTCCACCTGTCAACAAGCATTTGCACAAGAGACTAACTCGGAATTCACTGCGATTCATTTGACTTGGAGATTTGATCAAGCCAGTCCAAAAAAGCGCTTGCATACAATTTTACACTGCCGAAAGTATTGTGATAGAGAACGCACAGACTCTACGGCTACTTTCACAGTGGATTGAATCAATAAACGAAGTGGTACCCGGCCAGATATTCTGAACCCATGAACTTGACCTTGTGTTTCAAAACTCAATTATTTGTTGGCATTGAGCAAACAAGAGTAGTCGAGTTTACATCAAACAATCAGCTCGAATATACATGGGGCTCAAAGCGCCGAGAGCATGGCAGCGCCACGGCACAAAATACGGTTACAAAATATAGCACACGGGTCACCCATGTCGGGCTCGGCTTAGCCGGTGACTAGGGTGGTGTTGGTGGAGATGGCGTTGACGTCAAAGACAATGGCGTTGACGTCCACGTCGTTGTTGACGATGATGAGGTCGCCGGTGACGCTGAGGAGGCTGCCGAGCGCATCCACGTTGGTCAGTGTGGGATTGTTGTAAACCACGAGCTGGCCCGCTGTCTCCAGGCTCTCGAGGCCATCCAAAGTGGTCATGTATTCGTTGCTGTCAATCTCCAGGCTGTCAATGTGCGTGACTGCACCAAAGAGCGACATGTCAGAAAAGAGCGTATCAAAGATGCTCACATAGCCCAGTCCCGCCGGGATCTGGCCCTGGTAATTGGTGGACTCGTCAAAGTAGAGAGCGGCTGCGTATGTCACCGTGTCCAAAAGTCCAGAGCTGAAGCCATCGCCACAATATTCGAGAAGGACTAGAGGGCTGTAGAGGTGGGTGACGCCAGCAAGCATCGCCTTGACGTCAGTGGCGGTCGACACGTTGCAGATCAAGTCATCGCCGTCGTAGCCGGTGCACATGTAGTCTGTGTAGCCTGGGTTACAGGCGCAAGACAGGCTACCAGCCGGCACCGTGCCAAAACCGCCACAACTAGACCACGGCACGCTGACGCTGGCGCCGTCAGCAATCTCGACCGTCTCCACCAAATGCGACCAAAGAGCTTCGCAGTCTGCGCACGCATCGATGCTCAGAGCTGGGGCAAAGTTTTGACCGAGCAGAAGCACCGGCTCGGCGCCGTTGAGGGCTGAAAAGTTGGTCAAAAGATCCGATGAGGCGATGGCGAGCGAACCAATGCGCGCCACATTATCAAGGCCGGCGAATGAGGTCAGCACAGGACACACGATGATCTCGAGCGCCCCGTCGATGGTGGTCAGCGCGGCAAGTCCCGAGAAATTGGTGAGCTGGTCATTGTTCTGGATGCTCAGCGAGCCCACCGTCTCAAGCTTGGGCAGCCAATCGATGCTGGTTGCAGGTACAGACTCAATGTGCACAGTTGAGACAGACTTCAAACTTGGAAAGCCTGGCTCGACAATGGGCATGCCGAAAGAGTTGACGAACAGGCTGCCTTCGATGCTGGTGAGGTAGGGCAGGTGAAGGTAGGATGTCTCGAGGCACGTGTCAGTCAGGTGAATGTCGCCAATCACGTGGCGCACGTTGGCTAGGGTCTGGTTGAGGGTCTCGGCTTGGGCAAAGTCCGTGCAGAAAAAGTCACCGGTGATGGTGTCGCACAGCTCGCCCGAGTACTCGGGCGAGGCGCAGGTACACTGGGTCTCGGGAAAGCCCGAATGATAGCCGTTCTGGCATACGAGCTGAAATTCAACAGAGGTGCCGACCGTGCCGGTGCGCTCGATAATGGTGGGGTTGAAGGCCAGCACGTTGCGGAGGTCCTCGTTGTCCATAATTTCGACAAAGCCCAGAGTGACGGTTTGAACGCCGGCAAAGTCGTCAAGAGTCTCAAAGCCAGTCCCGCGAAGGAACAGACCGTGCTCGCCGATGGAGGACAGGTGAGGCATGCCCAGACCCTTGAGAGCCGGACTGCCACGGATGTAAAGTCCACCAAGGTGCTCCACGAGCACATCGTTGAGGTAGCGGGCCGGGAGGTCGAGCAAAAAGGCGCCGGGCATGGTGCGCAGGTGGGAGAAGAGAGTAATGTCATCGCATCCTTCAAAGCATTCGTAGAGGCTGCGCCCAAAAGACACTAGCATCATCGAGATCCGAGGGGCGGTGGAGCGATTGACAAAGTCCTCCACGTAGTTGGGTGTAAGAAAGTTTTGCACCTTGCTCAGTGGGCATGAGCCGATCGAGGTGAGTTCGGAAAAGACGGTGCGGCCAACGAGCTGGATTCGGGGGATGTAGGCCATGGCCACGCAGCCCGTGACAGTCTGCCAATGGTTCTCGGGCCAGTCTCCAGTAAATTGCTCAAGATACTCTTGGTCGTAGATAAAGGCGCTGCCATCGATCGTGGTAAGTTGGTTGGCTGCAATGATGGCCTCGGCCACGATGCAGTAGCGCTTCATGATGAGATCGCCCCGAAGCGTGGTGACACCTTCAAGGGCTGCAACAAAGAGAGGCACATCGCTCGTTTGTGAACACTCAATGTCGCCCACGTAGATGCTACATGGAACAGAGATGGGGATGAGTGTGCGCAAGTGTGGGGAAAGCAGCGCCGGGGCTAGGCAGTAGGCGCAACATATTGTGGGGCACTTACTCGCAGGCCGGGCCCTCATAGCCGCTGTCGCAAAGGCAGGTTTTGGTTTTCGTGACATTGTCAATGACGCTAACCCCGTGGGTCGTACACCGGGGCAGCAAATAGTCCTTGACGGCTTCCAGAACTACAGTTTCATGGCCGTTATCCGGCACACCAATGAGGATGGAAAGCTAGCCAGGCGGCCTCGTGATTGAGAGCCAGGGGTACCAGGTGTTTGAAAGCGGCTCGTACCGTCATTGTCAAAAGACTGAGAGGCTATGGTGGGGACGGTGAGCAGCGCCGCGAGGGCGACAATGGCGATGTGGCGCAGCATGATGCTGGTGGCTGATGTGTGGTCGCTGTAACACGGCAATGGCACACTCGCAGCAGGCGGTGCTGGTGGCAGTGGACGTATTGGTGTGGCACGCGAGGTCGGATGCAGTGGTCGATGGTGGTCACTCGAGATCGAGGAAAATGAGCTGTCTGATCAAGACGCTGCACTTGTATCAAGCCATGGACGGTGGGTGGGGAAGCGGGGCATGGAGGTGGAAGGGTGCAGTGCAACAGAAGCAAAGGGCTTGAGCTTTGGCTGCAGATGGCACTTGGAAGCAGTGGATGCTGTCATTGTGCACCGTGGCGAGATGAAATGTAGCAAGATCATGGCTTGCTGCTCACGCGAGGCCCTCGTGGTTTGAGATCTTGCTCGAGAGGTTCAACGCAATGCTCATGAGTACAGTGCTCATGAGATACAGTGCTCATGAGATGTGCGCTGCCAGGTTGCTTTGAAGGAAAAAGGACACCAGCAGGACCAAGGTCAGGGCTACGGAGTGAATACGGTGGTTGTCAAATGGCATGACAAGCCTCTTTGTTCTCGTAAGCACATCCCAAAAATAGAATAGAAAGCAATAAAATTTTAAATGTGTGTCAGGTACTGACTGCTGCTTTTGACTTTATGAAGGATACTTTGATGATGATGTATTTGATGGCCATATAAACACTGATAGATTAAGGATGTTTTTGTAGATGATAATTGATTAAATGTAGGTAACTATCAGCCTCACAAGCAAGGGGGGATACAGGTGCCTGGAAGCATGCTTGGGTCTGGAAAAAGAAGGAGACCCAATGGGGTGGTGCTGCAGGTGTGGGTTTTGCCTGATTTACTCGTGAGCATTGCTTGAAAGGCTCTGCTGTTATCACATGGTTCCTGACCATGTCCTGACCATGTCCTGACTATGCCCTGACACCAAGCTGACTCCAAGCTGACTAGGCCCTGACTATGCCCTGACACCATGCTGATTCCAAGCTGACTAGGCCCTGACCATGTCCTGATCATGTCCTGACTATGCCCTGACACCATGCTGATTCCAAGCTGACTAGGCCCTGACCATGTCCTGATCATGTCCTGACTATGCCCTGACACCATGCTGACTCCAAGCTGACTATGCCCTGACTCGGGTTCTTGCCTAACCTCCACCCATGTCTGATGCTGGCTGCACCTGCTTCCTTTACCTTGCTGTCTCCACGCTAACGGTGTATGCTGGCGCTCTGCTCTACTTTGCAACCAGTGACCCATGAACTTTTTTTATCGCCGCATCACACCAGGACCGAGGCTTGCTTTGATCGAATCAGCTGTGGCCACAACGACGCACCAAGCCTGCATTAAGTTAATGTCGAAGAAATCCAAGCAGATGAAGAAGTCATAATGTTGCATAAGGAAACTTATGCTTAAAATGTTTAACAAAAAAAAGAATAAGATAGAATCACAAGACAAAAAAATATAGAGTAAAGGCCAACAGCACCATGTATTCCCATCTGGTCACCCACGATAGTACTAGCATGGCCCAACATGGCTTAACTGCGGCGATCGGACGAGAGCCGGTGTATTCTATGTGGTATGACCGTTGGCGGGAGCAGGTACAAAAAGTAAACATAAAAAAAGGTGTTGGTCTTAGCACCTTGAAGCACAACCTTGCTGCACTCCGAGTGACGAGAAGCTTCATCTGGATCAGGTCAACTAGTGAGAAAGAGTGTGATCTTAGTATTGATTCGGCAAGCTGAGGCCGGAACAGCTAGAGTGTATCCATAGATCCATCCTGATGTGCAGTTGTTCTTTTTTTGCTAAGCAAAGGTCATGGCTGATCCGTCACTATCGGGAGCATCACTGAGAATTTGAACAATTGTATCGACCGGTTTGCTGGGTGCTTGATCTTGGAGATGGTTGTTGTGCTGTTCAGACCCGGAGGGTTGGGTGTTGTTTGCACGAGTATTGCCGGCCATCTCCACCGAATCGCTGAGAAGCGACGATTTGCTCTGGCTGATCTCAGCCATTGAGCTTAGACTGACGGGGACGGTATCCGAGTGCTCAAATACCACGCCATTGTGAGGCAGCGACAAGCGATTTGCTTGGTCTGTCCGAGGTGAGCTAGGATGACCGCCGGCGCTGTGCTCGTGTGGGTGCCGAGGATTCAACGAGACGCGGGGGCTACGTGCACTTTGGTTTGAGACTGTGCTAAACCGCGCTTTTCGCGGCATCTTGACAGTTGCTTCCACGTCATCCATCCCCGGAGCATGGCCCAGCCAGTAGGTTTGCATTTTGCCCAATCCTTTGATGTTCACAACTGGATCGCGCTGAATCACGTGGAGGGATTGGTCGTGCTTCTGCACCAATGCCGCGGCCTCTGGGGACATGTGAATGCAGTTCCGCACGCTGTTGCTCTCCATTCGTGATGCACAGTTGACCGTCGATCCAAACAAACAGAATCGTGGCGTCAAGGTCCCCACCACATTTGATACAACCGGTCCGCTGTGAAAACCGACGCGAATGTTAATGTGATCACCCTCGGGCTCGTCCTCAATGATGGGGATTGCATTTGCTCCCGCCAGGGCATCCATAGCAAACCGAGCCACGCGAGCTGCATGATCTGGTTGGGGTACAAACAAATTGCCCACGCACATGTATGCGTCACCAATGGTCTCGATCTTGTACAGGCCGTGCTTATCGCAGAGTTGGTCGAATACTGTGTACAGTCGATCCAGCATATTGGAAACCTGAACTGGCTCTAGCGTGGCACTCATGTCCGTAAAACCGCAAATGTCCGAAAAGAAAATGGTCACCTCTGCATGATGCTCCGGCTCTATACCATGTCCCCAATCAACGGATTTCGACCAGAAAAACAAGTGGCGGTGAGCAGAAATGAGAAAGGGCCACGCTTCATGCATTACCTGGAAGACCATGGTCACTGCTGCAACAACTTTGCGAACGACGTACCAACAGTTCGGCCCTCGCGCAGTGCAGCTGCGATGTGCTTTGGAAAGACCTGCTCTAGCAGCTCATTGTCTTGAATGCCGCCCTTGCGTGAGTTGGCCCGCATCTTCCCCTCCAGGGGTTCAATCCGTCGCAACAGCTCGACAAACGTCGGGCGCATGTCGGGATCGGCTGCAAATGCCTCCTACGGGATACCAGATGAAAGATGTGACATAATGCCAGGCGGCCAAATAAAGAAAACAGGAGAAAGAAATAAAGAAGCAAGAGCAAGTGTGCAGAGATAGTATTCAGGGCACATATTTGCATTGAACGGACATTCATGAGGACGGCGAGCTCAGGTGGCATGTTTTCGGGTGTAACAGGACGCAGCTTGCGACCGAGAATGTTCTGAACCAGTGTGTTTGAATCAAAGCTCATATCCTCGTAAGGGTCCTCGCGTGAAAAGACCTCAAACATGACCATGCCAAAGCTATACACGTCGCTGGCAAATGTACACGGACCGCCGCGCAGCAGTTCTGGGAAGATGAGGCACGGAGAAAGAAAAAAAGGCCCGGTGATGAAGGCGGAAAAAATATACATATACAAGAACCACTGGTCGGCCAAAGCACGAGGCAAAGAGCACAGACCAGGCGCCATCCAGGCCAAAGTGCCGCCCCGTTGGCTGTGTTCCGAGGCAAAGCCTGCCATCCCAAAATCCGACACCTTGACTTGGAACTTGCTATCAACCAGGCAGTTCTAAGAACACCCGCAGAGAGCAAAGCACGGTTAAGCGCATTGCTGTGCATTGAAGAGCTCGGTGTGGAGACATAAAACGAGCACATACCAGAGCCTTCAGATCACCGTGGATCAGATCTGCGTTGTGCAAGTGTCGCATGCCGCAGGTTATGTTGTGCAAGCTGTTGTAACGAAACTCATCATCCAGTTCCATTGCTTCGTTGTGCAGCATGTTGTAAAGCGACCCCATTTGCATGTACTCTCTTGGAAGCACCCAGCCGTGTTGAACAGGGCAGGCGGATGAGAAGAAAACGAGACCGCCTCGTTGAACGATGGTTTTGCAGAAAAACTTACAACACCATGAGTGGCTCCATACCCGACTCCACAACAGCACCCACCATGCGACAAATGTTGTCATGCTGCATGCGGCTCAACAGGCGCATTTCACGGAAGAGCTGACGGCGCGCGCGTGTTTCTGCTGACGGGCCAAAGAGTCTACTCCAACAAGGAACATACGTATCATGGATGGTTCGACTTGGCTTGGAGCTTGATGCGTTGTTTGCGGATGCTTTGTTCACAGCTGCTTCGGCCTCGATAAAAAAGGTGCGCATGCGATTGCGGGCCGTATGATCCGTGCGCTTTGTTGTGGTTTTGCGGCTCGAGAGCGAGAAGTTTAAACTCGAGGACGCGACAGCGACGTCACGCCCGCTTGCCACCCTGCTCTGGCTGTGTTGTTTGCGATGCTTGTTGACGTAGGCGCGCTTGACTGCCACAGCTTGCCCACGGAGCTTGGCGGCCAGTACGACGCCAAATGAGCCAGAACCTAAAACTTCAGGTGGCTGATCCAAGACGAGATCCTTGGCGTCGATTTGCCAAATACCATCCGTTTTCAGGCGTTGTCGATGGTTGTTATAGAGGATCAGCGAGGCAATGACGATAATCACGGGTACCAGCACTTGTACAATCAGGATGCCAAAGGGTACGCAGGTGCCAGCCGATGTGACGTAGCCTGAGTCACACTCACAATTGCCGTCGCTGTATGTCTCGTGCGCAGCACAAACGGAAACGCAGGGGTAGCAGACACATTGATATTGCACGGTCTCACTCGTTGGGCATGGGTATTGATGGTGGGTGTCACACGAAAAGTCGTCGCGCAGCCGAAAGCCGTAGGGGCATGACATGTGTTCCAAATCAGCGTCCATGTTGCCACATGTCAGCGTTTTGTCTGCGTTTGTGGTTAAAAACGAGAGCTCGCGCTATATGCACACCAAAAACGAAATAAGCAAACCAGCGCGTGGAACCAAGAATGAAGCATCTACGGGCGCAAGGAACAGTTTGTTTGGTTGGGAAGACGAAGAACCAACCAGCAAGGCAAAAACCCTCACGGTGGAGAGAGGGGAGCGCCAGTAGCTAATGGAAGAGGCGCCAGCCTTTTCAAAGTCCGAGTGGTTAAACCCAAACAGAGCCGAAACGGGTCCATGTGTTTCCTAGTGAAACAGCCTTCCTGTGAGGTTGTCCCTCGCTTTGGCTCCACGGTTGGCCAGAGACGTACCTCCTCACTCAGCCCGGTGATCGAAGACAAAACCCAATCTGCGGTCAAGGGATTCAAGTACGGACGACAGGTCGCAATGGCACCTTGAGATAGGATAGAGCTGGATTGGGGCATTTGGTTCTTTGAAGGCGGCCCATCGCTGCTGCAATCCAGTTTTGGCTTACCACTATACAAATTGGTTGAAGAACGAAAGGGATAGGCCTCGCCCAAGGCGTTGAAGTGGTTGTATTCGTTGAGAAATTTTATGTTGGAAACAAACACAAGGCCCAGATCCATCATTTCTGAAGCAAGAAACGGCACGACGAAACATGCATGAGTGGCATGTTGTCACACACGATCTGAAGGCAACGAGCAAACCACTCTGACCGAACACGGCAGTAGCTACCTTCAATAATGCCGGTCTGAACAAAACCAACGTCTGCCAAGCCGTTGACAACGTCCAAGACCACCTGGTACTGATCTGCTGTGAAAATGATCTGACGAAAATCGGACAAGCATCACAAGCATCATGAGCTGATGATGTAGTAAAGCAACAACACAGTCTTTGTGCCCGGCTGTGGCCATTCCTATGTCTGTCTGTCCATTGATTTGTCCATCTGGCACAAACCTGGGGGTTGGCGGTTAAAATCTCGATGCCATGACGCAAGATTTCATGACGCTGTGCCGCATACCCAAAGAGGGAGTCACGCCCCACCGCTGAGATCACTTTGCCTTCGATATCAGCGAGGGAAGCTATATCGCTGCGATCGTGCTTTGTAAAAATTACGCCTCCCGCTTGCGACACGTCAACAGCTGCATCAGGGGGTGGGAAATCGAAAACAAAATTCAAGGCCATGAGTTCAGGATGTAAGGGTCAGGCAAACGCGTGAAGCAAGCTCTGAGGGGCGCGGCTCAACAAAACCCACTTTTGTGGTGGCGGACGATGGATGAGATGGGGGCAGCGCTCGTCTCCGCCGATAAGCAAGCAAAGATGTGGCTCGGTGTAAAGGCAAGATTGATCATGCCGAGACGAGCGTACTCGCGAATCTCTGACGTGGTTCCGGTCACATACACGGCTTCAACGCCAAGCAGAGACATTGAAGCATTGATGTCTCGCATTGCCCGATCATACAAGGCTATTTGCACGGCCAAAAGAGTAGATATTAGACAGATGGCAGACTCTTTCGATCCACAAACGCGACGAGATCGATTCGGCACAATTCAGGCGTGCTACTGGCAGGAGCTGAGCTGCACGTACAGTTGTTGATGAGGCCTACGCGAGGCATGACGAGCGAGGCCTCGGCTGGCACCACCAACAGGCTGGCAGCCAACGCCACGGCGAGAGTGATCCAAACTCCCATCTTTTGTTGGATCCGATGGCCAGCGAGCTTCAAATTCAGCAGCAGCAGCAACGGGCAGACCGACAAATGTAAAATGCCCCGAGAACATGTCGGAGCACACCACAGCGGCAGGTGTGGTCTGGGGTCGGGCAGCTCTCAGCACAAAGCCGGCCATGCAACCTGGCGGTGGCAGGTGCACAGGGAAAACGTTCCCAGAGCCCGAGCAGGCCGCGAAGAATCGGCAGCAACCAAGACAAAACGCACAACAGGACACGTGATGGGTTTGTTGGGTGTTTGAGCTTGTGCCTACTCTGCTCAATTGATGTCATGCATAAACCTATCTCGTCGTGAATTGGGTTCTGAGAACAGTGAACCGATGTAAATTTGATTTTCTATGCTTTGGGTTGTTTTCCTACGCGACCTCCCAGAGTTCGAGTCGGCAACCACGCATGCGCGCCCCCGTCGTGAATTGGATTGATTCAAGCATGGGTTCTGAAATGATGTAGATTTGGCCCACAAAAATGATTTTCGATACTTTGGGTTGTTTTCCTACGCGACCTCGGAGTCGGCAACCACGCACGCGAGCCCAGCAACATGGCACGGCTCGGCTCGTGTGCCGTGTGTGGGAAAATCATCACGAAATCGCAACATCCTTGGGGTGTTTTACATCCTTTGTATTGGGGTTTCACACACATTTGTGACACAACAATTTTTAGCAAATTTTTGCTTTTTTTTTGTCTATTTTCTTTGCCTTGGCATCGACGACTCGATCAGTGCACACCGAACGCACTCGGCCGGAATGACTTGAGCCTAATGAGTCGACTGCCCGCTATCATGTTTTGTTGTCGGCTGCATTGCATCAGCCCTTTACCCATGTACACATCAGCAATAAAAGTTCACACCTGTAGCCTGTATTGGAAAGACCTCTTGTGGTGAGAAGAACCAAGAGACCAAGAGTAAAATTTGCAGCAGAAAAAAAAAGGCCATCGAATTGCTTTTTATCCAGACAGCATCTCGTCAATCTTTGCTCTCCCTGTGCCCATTGTTTCAAAACCCTTTGCTCTTGTCTTTGAAGCTGTCGACTCAGTGTTATGGCAACTAGATCGACACTCATTGCCATATCGCGTCAATTCAAAAAGGCGTGCCTTAAAGGGCACGTTGGCAAAACGCACAAAAACAGCGCCGCAACGAAGCGACGTTTCGAGTGAGCTACGCTCTTGACACAACTTGATGTCTCGCAGATGCGAAAACGAAAAGGTGTGAAACAAAGAAGCAAACTTTTGACAAATCAAAAGACCTAGGGTTCGGGCATGACCAGGACCTTGTAAAAGCGTCCTTCACCACCTATGCACCACGCCATTCATTGTTTTTTCTCATGAGCGATAGACTAAGACGGAAAACACGCACATTTTTTTGTCCCTCGTCCCACCAATAAACCAAAAACCAGCGAGCTAGGCGAACGCACCTTGGCCACCTCGTTGAGAATCATGGTCTCCATCCCAATCTTGCCACATGGGGCGGGCACCACCGTTGATGTCATAGGTGAGCTGGTAGTCGTTCTCCGAAAAGAGGTGAATCAGACCGCCTGAACCAGCACCACCCGAGCCGGCTGCAAGCATCAAGACCCAAAGTTAGCAAGCAGCAAATCAGCCTGAAAAAGGGCAGATGGGGGGTCACATACCCTGAGGGTTGCCGTTGTCTTGACCCCACCTGCAGGTAGCCTGCTTGGGGTTACCTTGCTCACCCGCAGCACGGAAAGAGGCGTGGGTCACAACGTTGCGTGCCGCAATCACAATGGCACCACCACCACGACCACCCTCGCCAGGCGCACAGTAAGCTTCAGTTGTTCCGGAATGGCTAGAGTTTGCGTGGCAGTAAACATTCCAGAGCTTGATCAAAGACAACGCGTCGGGCATCTGGTATCACAGTAGCAGCAACATCGATGCAGACGTACCCTGGACCACCTGCACCGCCGCCACTGCCCAAAGGCGCTACAGAATTGGTATTGCAGGTTTTTTTTGGGCGTGAGCAGCATGTGGCTTGTTTCAGGCAGACACGAAACGCGGACATCTGAATACTATCATATTTTTTCAGCTCACATACCATCAGCTGGGCTGAAATCCACCACAGCGCGAACATCGTAGGTCGGACCACCCACAGCCGAATAATCACCATTGCAGCGGCCACGGTCCGGCGAGCCTGTATCAACCAAGCCCAAGCAGGGCAAGCCAAAGTGGTTGCAATGAGCCAGAACAATGAGTTGAGAGCGATGAGCCGATGAGCCTTTGTGGCCATTGCCCTTGCAAGGCGATCCCAACCACATCCCAAGCGCAATTCGCACCGGTTTGGCCCTGAGTACCAAAGCTGCCGCCGCCCCCACCAGCACCGTGGGCATTGCAATCGTTGAAGTTGCCACCTGCACCCGCGCGAGTGTCACACGTTGAACATCAAAGCAACACGAGCATCGGGGAGAATGAGATGCACGCCATGAGTCCGTTTTGCTCGAGCACGACGGGGCTTTGGTAGATAGGTCTGGGCTTGACTGACCGCCGCCGCCGGTGCCACCACCTGGACCATACCCAGCTTGGTTTCGTGTGTCCTCTACACGAAAACCGCACCCACAGCAAGACCATGTGATGAGCGCGATTCGACTTTGCCAACGTGCCTGTGCCACAATCTTTGGAGAAGACATACCCATAATGTCAACTGTGGTAACAAAGTTCCATGCGCCATACCAGCCAAGCTCCGAAACATCGATGCGACACGAGTCGCAGATATCGAGGGTCTGGGCACGGAAGGCCACGATGCCACCGCGGTTGGTGCGTGGATCATATGCGCTCGTCGTTAGGATGGCGGCATCTCGGAGTTGCACGGTGGCATAGTTGGGAATGATTCCCTTGCGAGGATCATAACCCGGGAAGACGTCCTCCATCAAGTGAACACCACCAGAGAGCTCAAGGTTGTTGTTGGCTCCGGTGCCGAAATGTACACCGACGCCCTCGCCCTCGCAATATGCTGGTCTGATAGGGCCTTCCGCTGAGGGTACCCGAAAATAGCCATACTGCTCACCACGGCGCTCCAGCTCCTTGCAGGTGCGGCCATGGAGGCACACACCTGTGCAGCTCTTGTCCACGATCAAGCGATAGACGCGACCAGCCCTGAAGCACCAATGATATTTTGATTCCGAAATATCGGTGTCCCACACACATCATAAGCCTGGTCACGCGTAGAGAAGCCAAAGCAAGCCAGGTCTGCATGCCACTTACCCGCCATAGCCGCCCCGCTGGCCTTCAGCCCGATTGCGTTCATTACCCCAGCTTTGACGCGAACCACGATGGCCACCATCGACCTCAATTGCACCGAAAGAATTGGTCTGGGTAGATGTTTGCAGGCGAACCAAACCGCCTGAGCCGCCACCGCTTGAACCCACTTGAGGATTGCCATCAGGCCAGCTGTAAGGAGGCAGGGACAGTAGGGTAGACGTCGAGCAGCATCGTCAGCGAAATACGACAAGGGAGAAAGTAAAAGATCAAAACCAAAAAAACAAAACCAACAAAACCCAAAAACAGTAACAAAAAACAAACCCACAACCAAAAAATAAAAAAAACCGCCTCTTACCTGCAATCGGACCCCTGAGGTAGACCATCTCCACCATTGGCTCGAATGATGCCCTGTTCAAAGAAGACAGAGCCTGAGTATTCGAACGGCTTCATTGAACACCCAAGACGAAGTCTCGATCTGAACAAACATTGTTTTGGATCTGCTGGGCAGCAATCTGAATAGCACCGCCACCGTGGCCACCAGGCTTGGGCGCGCAACTGCACCAATTGAGCATTAGCAAATACATGAGCTTGGGACGTGTTGATGCGTCGTAACCACAAATCAGCAGGTTGAGCACGCTTACGCTGATGTAGAAGGATGGCCCGGTCCACCGGCGCCGCCACCACTGAGCACAAGGAAAAAAAAAAAAAAATGACAGGGCATGTATAAGATTGCCACAACATCTATTGTTAAGACATGCTGGCGTGTGCCTGGTTGGTACAAAAAAGGCGATCGGATCTCTCACCTGCCCATGACGGGGCGACTCCAGAAAGGACCGGACTCAACGCCGTAGGTCTTTCCAGCAACAGCCGATTTGTCATTAATGTTCCGTTGAACGCTACAGACAAACGCAAGGCGCAGCAAAAACGGCCATCAGATTTGCTGTCAGGAAACAAATGCAAGTGAAGCGTCCCAGGCAAGTGCGGGCAAAGAATGCTTCACTTACTCTGGGGTGCCCAACTGGCCGGCAACGGCAAATGAGCCACTGAAGCCAATGCACGCAAAACGGGCACGGGTAAGATTATCACGAAGGGTACAGGATTGATGGCGGTCATGAGCAAGAGAACATCCGGAACACTTTTGTAGAAGCTATGCCATCAGATCGAACACGCACCCGCCACCACCAGATCCGTGCCAACCACTAAAACCTCCAACACCACCGCGACCACCACCGGGACCCTGCCACGTTAAGAAAAGGCACATGTGAGCGGGTTGCACGGTTCAAATATGCAACTGGGTGTGCTTGGTCAACCCACCAGTCCGGGCCCATTGCGAACGTTGTCGCCGTAACCACTGGATCCATAAATGGCGGCGCCGCCGGACCAGCCCAGCGCCGAGGCATCAATGGAGCACGTCTCGCAGATGGAGAGGAGTGAGCTGACGTAGAACATGATAACACCGCCTGTGGTTTTGTCATTGAATTTGTTGCAAGTGAGGCGGGCGCCATTGATGAGCGATAGGGAATTCCAGTTGGGGACGTTGCCGGTCATCCAGTTGTAGCCCGGGTAGAGGTCTTCGATGGCGTGCACGCCACCATCGAGGACACGATCGCCGTCGGCGCCGGTGCCAAAAGACACAGTCTCGGCGCGATGCTCCACGTTGAGGAAGCAAAACGCTTGAAATGGGGTTGTTCCACCCTGTAAAACCCAGTACAGACCGTCCGCACGGATGCCGCGCTTGTACAAGTCTTCACAGTCCTTCGCAGGCAGAGACTGTTCAGTGCCAATGCCGATGGCTGAGAGAGCCATCCATGTACCGCTCTTGCAAATCTGAGGCGTCACAGTCAGCAAAGACAAAGGTTAGTGGGTGGAGGGGTGCGTGAGGGGTGCGTGAGGGCCAGCTCTGACCTCAAGATTGTGAAGGGGGGTGGTGTAGCGGAGCAGGCCTTCGGTGGTGCCAGTGCAGGCAGCATCGGGCAGGTCTTTGGTCACCACCGACGCGTCGTGGCATGCCGAGCCGTCCCAAATCTGGCCAGCATTGGCGCAATTTTGCATCGTGACCATGGCCTGCTCATTCCTGAGGTCGTTCAAGCACCAAGAGCAGGGAGGATATGCGGACAAGAGTTGGCGTGTGAGGGTACCGGCGAGGCGCGAGCCGTGGTGTGAGGGCAAGACCATGAGCCAAGACCATGAGCAGCGTACACAGTGATGCGACCACCGAGGCTGGTGGCGTCTGAGGCTTGTTGAAGGCTGACGTCGTTTGTCAGTGTTGTGAGATCGTCGATGCGACCCGCTTCGGCATCGACGTCGTCCACAAGATCGTAAAGAAGGTCAGAGAGGGCAGCCGTGAGGTTGAGATGCGTTGTGTGGTTATCCACGAGATCGGCGATGATGCCAGCCTGCAGGCGCAGGACCTGTGTGCGGCGGGTGCATGTTGTCCGGTCGTGCAGCCGAAAGAGTTGATTGTGAGCAAGTGGCGCGGCGCGGCACGGCACGGCACAATACGAATGCCTGTTAAGGTGCAAGGCGAGGGGCAGAGGCATACGTCGGAGGAGACGTTGTCGATGCGGTGGCTGAGTTGGCCCAAGGAAACATGGTGTTGGTCAATTTCCAATCCCTGCGACTGCACCGAGGTCATGGTGTTGCCCAGGTTGGTGGAGAGAGTGGTGGCCAGGTTGCTGGTGTCCGCAGTTGTGTCGGCTGTGTTTGCTGCGGCCTGGGAGTGGCGGAGGTTGGTCGTGAGGCAGTCGGGTGGCAAGGGTTAGCCGCGCAGGCGGGATCGGTTCGAACTTGGCTGAGGGAGTTGAGGAGGGTGGAAACGTCGACGAAGCCCTGGGGCTCATGTGCTGTGTTGGTAGAAACGGTCGTGACCAGCTAGAAAAAAACCAAGTGGAGACAATCAAGAGCCGGGAGAGCAGGGCCACAAAGTGAGGAGAAGACGGCACTCGAAGCTGTGATTGCGCAGGAAGATCAGCGACGGTCTGCAAGTGAGGAAACGGGCACGCGCAGGAGAACTGACGTTGGAGAGAGCTTGATAGTTGGAGGCGGTGATGCTGGTGCCGAGGCGAGCCTCGAGGGCCTCACGTTGGGTGCGTTCAAACTGGACATCGCTGGCCAGGGTCTGGGCGTCCACCTCACTGTTCGTAAATTTAAACTAAGGTCCAGGAAGGAGGCGGAGGAATCAATGAGCAGACCAGGAAGAGAATCAAGTGGGGAAGCGGGAGAGGCAAAAGAGAGCCATGGATGCGGCTTCCTCATGAATCAAAGGCGATGGCGTGGCTAGGCCAGTGAGGGTCGGGCTGGGCGATAGTGTGGAGGGCACCTTGATGCCCTTGGAGGGGCGGTTTACGGCAAGGACGAGGTTGCCGTCCTCGATCTCAATATAAGGGTCCTCGGGCTCATTACAGGTACCAGCACCGTTGCAGGTGCCACCGTTGGAGCCGCAGGAGGCGCCGGCCGGTTTGAAGGGATTGGAGCAAGCGTTGATGCCGATGCATTCACCGATGGCATGGCAGTCGGACAAGGCGGTGCAGACCACGGTCTCACACACGTCCTCACCCGCGCAGGTACCTGTTTGCGGGTGCACACAAGGTCAGTCGGTCGAAGGAGCCACAAGTTGGATGGCAGATTTTGGCTTTGGTTTTGCGTGAAGAAGCCAGCGCGCGCAAGCGAAGAACGAGCCTCACCATTTTGGCACGAGTCGTTGATGGTCGTCGCGCGGCCATCATCACAGGCCGTGCCATTGGGCTGTTGTGGTTAGTGATGCGTCGAGGCGGGTTGAGGCGGGTTGATGCGCGTGAGTCGGTCGTGGTGCGGGTGGGGGGCTCACAAACCTGGCCGACGCAAGCATCCAGAGCAACGACGGACAAGGGACCCACGGCCACATGAAGGAGCAGAGCAAGAAGGACAAAGCCTCCCATGGCGCCCCTCGCCTCGGATCGGCAGTGACCACCCATCATCATCATCATCCGCAGCAGCAGCAGCAGCAGCAGCAGCAGCAGCAGCAGCAGCAGTAGCAGTATAAGAGCTGCGGCTCTCTACGTAAAATAGAGTTTGTGAGAGAGAGGGGAGGGAGAGAGAGAGAGAGAGTTTGAGAGAAGAGAAGAGAGAGGGAGACTTTGAGAGAGTTTGAGAGAGAGAGAGAGAGTTTGAGAGAGTTTGAGAGAGAGAGAGAGAGTTTGAGAGAGTTTGAGGGAGAGAGAGAGGGGGGATAGTGGTTGAGAGGAGAGAGAGTGTGTTAGAGAGAGTGTTTGAGAGAGTGTGTATTTGAGAGAGAGAATTTGAGAGAGAGAGAGAGTTTGGAGAGCGAGAATGAATAGGTTCTCACGTTTTAAGAGTGGCACGTTCCACGCAAAGGGTCATCGGACCTACCGCATCGTAACCAGTGGCACCAAAAGGCCACACCACCAAAACAAAAGGAAAAGTAAAGGAAAAATTATGACAACAATAACATTGAAAACAACGTTACAAACATTTATTGATGTCCTCAATATATACAACTAAAGATCATCAGAATCTACACAAACTACAATAAAAGACACATAAACTAGCAAAGCATAATCATTATAACACTTTGGTCAACGTTTTGGTGCCATCTCCAGACTGAAGAGCCAAATTTTGTTCAGAAAAGCTGTTTGGAATTGTGGTTAAACATTAGTGTTTGTAGATGCTGTTGTCTTTATCTGTTGTGGTGCCAAACTTCTTTGCTATGGAAGACATGCCACGAGCACCTGCCCTGCCATTGAGAGCGACGAGCCGCCCGAGGGAGAGCTGGTTTAGCCCAAACAAAAAAAGGAATACGTCGTGTCGATGGATCTGGCTCTGAAGTTTGGGACTGCATCGGTTCGAGCTCAACGTTGGATCACCGCCGATAGCTCGCGCTTAAAACGGCGACATCCCCCCTTGCAGTCTGTTTTGCAGCAACACTTTCGGCGGACTCGAGGGCGTGCGTGGTCGGACTCGAGGGCGTGCGTGGTCGGACTCGGAGCAACAACATTGTTTGTAAACTTGTTTGTAGGCTTGTTTGTAGAGCGGACTGCTGGTGGTTGCTTGATTAAGGATAAAGGCGATAAACAAGTGCTCACGACGGAACAACCATCTGATGCATTTTTCTTCATCACCTGCCCTGCGACGCTGCGAGATGGCACCCTTGAATGCACTGCGACGACTGGGCCTTGGGGTCTTGTTGTTGACCGTGCTCTTTGCTGCACTGGCTGAAGCAGATACCTACTTGAGCAAATGTTGCCACAAAGGACACAACTGCTGTGGTTCGTCCGACGTCAAGACGGGCGAGGAGCGTGATAATTGTGCGCTCGGTCAACGCCGATCCATTTGTGAGCGTGCCGACACTACAAGCAGGCCCACCCAGCCGCCGGGCAAGTGTGGCATTTCAATGCCCGACTGCCAGTTGTTCGATGATTGTCTGGGTGCCCATTGTAGTGTCGATGTTCCACCCTTTGGCAATCTCGGGTTTGGCTTTGAGCTCGCCCCGTGTGGTCCGGCCGGCCCCTATCTGGAATTGCAGCTTGAAGCGGTCGGAAAGGACCTCGCCTACAACATCTCCTCTGACATTGACGTTGCCACTCCTCTCTCAGTTTCAGCTGCTGGCGCAAAGGAGGGCCTGTACATTCGCGTCCATATTGGCAGCTTGGCCAATCACTCGGTGCCCCTGGAGATTGAGCTGGTGGCCAAGACCGACTTGATCGTGAAGGAGACCAAAAAGCTTGCCACCATCTACCAAGGCGCCTTTCCCGTCTCCGTCTGCTAAATCCCCTCAGCTCTGGCAGGCAACGAAGCAGCAACACGAGCGCACTGCTTTTGGCAAAGTGTGAAATGTCTTGTTGAAGAGACTTGTTGGTGGTGTTGTTGTGAGTAAAAAGAATTGACAGTGGTCGAACGAAATACCTAACGAGACAACGATTCTCGAAATTTTCTTCGTTGGCTTTTTATGGGGTGTGCTTTTATGGTTTGCAAGTTGTCCAGACGCGATACAAATTGAGCGGAACGAGAGCGGCCCCAATGACCGAGCCGGGAGGGTGCCGTTTCACACCTCTCAACGCGCTCATGACCAAGTTTAATCGCCGAAAAGCGCGCTGGCGGGGATGCCGGGGCGCGATCCTGCGGCTACACGGCAAAAACAATTGTAACTTTGGTTTTTGGAAACATTTTTGAATCAGCTTGCAAAACACACGACAGTTTAAACGTGGTAAAACAGGGTGGGAGATGCGACTTTTGACCACTGTGAGCTTTCTTTGTGCTTGAAAGCCCTGAATACGAGTTGAGCAAAAAGCAAGCTTTGAAACAGACTGCCAGAAAAAGGCACTAGACCAGGAGAGAGCAGTAGCTAAAACGGGGAGAGAGAACACGAGAACAAGACACCACCACGTCTCTGCGAGAGTGATTGCTTCGCAAGCTACAAGAACACAGTGCAAGACAGACCCGATGCAACATCAGGTTGGCGGCTCATGCTGCCCACCCTAGGTTGGTCCGGTTTTTCGAAAAAGCCATGCGCTTGTGACAGGACAATGACACAGTGAATCGACACCTGAAAGCGTCTTTTTCAGCCGTTGGGAGGGGGAAAAGACTGGTTCCCACACCCTGGTGTGCCGGCTTCGGCATGATGCATCATTCGAGCTCGCCTCATCTTGCGTCGAGCAACCTATAGCCCTCGAAACGAATCTGGAAAGCCTTGTGGCTACCAAGGAAATGTGGGGAGTCAGGACAGAACTTCGAGGCCCCAATGTTCAAAAGAACTGTACCCACATCTCGAGTTTGCTTTTGTCCTCTGTCCTCTTGTTGGTGAATGACCTTTTTTTCCTTTTTTTTTTTTTTTTGGGCTGCTCCGACGTTGCTAAGCACGACAACGTGAGGGTGAATGAGGAAGACGCTGTCAAGTCAGTGGGAGAGAGTATGACAGGGTGAGGTGAGAGAGACTGTGGAGATGACAAGCAGAGAGAGAGAGAGAGAGAAGTGTAGACAGACAGACACAAGAGGCAGCGATGAGAGTCAAGCAAGCGGTTGCGATCACGTCGTGTTGGGGCACGTGTGTGGTCGCCAAAGCAGTGCTGAGGTCCACTTCCAGGAGCGATTGAAGACGACATCGCGTTGTCAAGCACTGCGCCCAAGCCATTGGTCCGCAATCACGTCGTGCACACGAAAAGCTCACGCGCCAACGCGAGAGCTTGGCACAAAGTTTTTCAGCAACATTGTGGTGCGGAGCCATCAACCCCAAACCTTTCGTGATTGGCAAGCCTCTCACAATGTCGCGCGCCAACACTGACCATTGTCTTCTTTTCCCTCTGCATCAAAAAGGTCACTTTGCATTACAGCCCGTAACCGCTCCGATTGACCCTGGCCCCCAAAGCCGCCCAGCCCCAACCACAACCCCTTTCTTTGACTTGCTCCGGTTCGACCCAACTCTGTCCAAACCAGCATGGGACCCAACCACTTCTTGCTTTTTGTCCTATTCTACACCACTCTACAACAACCCTCGTTGTTCGCCCCCCACCACACCAACACACTCACACATACTCACTCGTGTGCACAACACAGTTACAACAATTCCCTCGCTTTCCCCCCATACACGATCACCACCATCATTGACTCGCACCCCCATCGTAACCCATGACCCAACCCATCCATTCCCCCCCTTCCCCAATTGCCAAACCAACGTCTTTTTCTTTGTAATCGGCACACACTGATAGACTCGCCGCCACACATAAATCTAACCTTACCACACAAATAAACGGTATGATAACGCTAAACATTACAAATATTCACGAATATATCACACATATCAACCACATTCTCATACATAAATGCCTTGCGTCCCACACACCCACAATGATGGGGGGACCCCAAGAACTTTTTTTACAGCAGAATGACGTCCGCTCCGTTGCGCCCCCTCGACACCCAAATGCCCGCCCCTCGTCTGCCCGCCTTGCTGCCTCACACGCTTCTCCCCCTTTGAACCTCGGCTGACCAACCTCTCCCTCCACTTACCTACCTGTCTTACCCTTCCTTCTCTCCCACCCCAGTCCCCGACCTCTCGCTTCAAAATCCAGCCTCGCCCCGCATTGAGGCATTTTCCTCGCGCCCCCCTCTGCCACTTTCCCCGATTGGCCCCTTTGCCTTTGGTTGGCAACCACGCTCAGCCGTTTTTTTTCTCTTCTTTCGGCATCAAGTCTTGACTTGACTGAAACCTAGTGTCTGCGCGCGCTCGCCCACGCTCGCTGTTCTCGTCCTGTGCCAAAGCCACCATGGTGGCGGCGTCTCAGCGACTTCCAGCCCTGCTGGCCCTGCTGTTGGTGGCAGCACCCCTGGTTGCCAACGCTCTCAACGTGGCCTCACTCACCATCTCCAGTAAGTCTTGCTGCCACAAGCTGACCTTGGCAACTTAGTGATCAGTCCTTGATTCGACTCATCACCCCTTTCCCCTGGCAGCCGCCTATGACCGAAAGCTTGCCACTACTATGGCCTACGTCGCTCAACAGGTACGTTTCTCCGCGCTCTGGAAACGCTTCATCAACGACCTTGGCAACCACGAAACGTGAAAGCGAAATTTGGCAACCATCCCAATCATATCGTTCTGGCACCCCGCCCGGCCTTGTGTATTGTCTTGGTTAACCTTGACAACGCTTGCACGGGGAATTGTTCACTTCTGTAGCTCAACATCAATGTGACCATCACCAAGTTGTCCGTGAGCCAAATGCACCAAGCCGCTGACCAGCTCGCTGTGAATGGCATTCTCTTTGACATGATGGTCGTCGATCCAGCCGTCTATGCTTGTTTGTCGACTGACAACGACGTTTATGCCATTGCCTCCTTTGACATGCCAGGTATGCTGGCGATAGCCATTCTTGTGCACCATCCATCCCATCAGTTCTTCTCTCGTCACACTGAGCTCACTCACATTTGTTCGTCTGCTAGACGTGGCCGGCCTTATCGTCAGCACCAAGCCCATGACCTCGGCCAACCTGACTGCCAGCGCCGGTCTTCGCGTTGGTGGTGCATCGGTATGCTTTTAATTGTCATGCCTTTGCAATCACTCGTTTGTCAAATCGTCTTACATACATTTTGACGCGCACGACTGATGTAGCCCTTCACCTTGGGAGGTGGCCTGGCTCATGCCCTGACCCTCAACGAGCTCGGCTTCAACGTTTTCCAAGACAGCAAGCAAGTCATCTTCTCGCAAGAGGACAGCAAGACGCTGCGTTTTCTCGACGATGGTTGGATCGATTTGGCCTTCATCTCGCGCGCCACGTGGCAAGGCCTTTCTCCCGCTCAACAGACCAACTACTTTCTCTTCAACTCGCAAGCCACTGGCTCGCTGGCCAGCCGCATCTCGACTGATCTGTACCCCACCTGGGTGCTGGCTGCCATCGGCACACCCACGGATGAAGCCGATGAGGTGGCGACTCTCCTGTTGTCCATCGATCCCCTCAACAACCCAGCTGAGAGCTCACTCCAAGACTTTCGAAGTGCCGACTCCTTTGCCAATCTGCACATGACACTGCGTCGTGTGGGCATTGTTGACATTGACGAGACTACCAAACTTGAGTACTGCGTGCCCATGACCACCCCCCGTCAAGGTCTCTTCTGCCCTAGCGACATGTCGCTGCGCTCTTCCGAAGATGCCGTTGATGTTGCTTGCACCAACCTGGTTTGCCCTGCCGGTGCCTCGTGCATTTGCAAGCCTTGCACGGATCGGGATAACTTTGCCGTTTCCGTCAATGGCCACGAGTGCGACCGTTACCACACTTGCGCCATGGTCCGTCAGCTCGATCACATCACGTTGGTGCTGGATGATCGCAACTCGCGCCTGGTGGCCTCACCTCAAGTCAGCATCTACGTCATTCCATTCAACACGACGTCGGCCGATTTCCTTTACAATGCCCCGATGACCTACAGCCAATCGGGCCATGTCCACTCGTACGTCATTGAGCTCAAACGTGCCGGTACCATCTTGATTGTGCTGGAATCAGGCATCACTGAGAAAGTGGAGTCTAGTCCGGTCATCGTCACCGTACACGAGCGCCTTTGTGACTCTGAGTTTGCCACGCCTGGCCTGAACGGCGAGTGCCTATGCTTGCCGCCCATGGAGCTCAACGGCCTCGGCGAATGTGCCCCTGATGGCCAACATCCCACACCCAAGCCCGTCTATCGTTTTGCCTACTACGAGCCCAGTGGTTTGTTTTGCATATCACTCGAGGCAACCTGTTCATGTAAGTTTCATAGTGCTTACCTCTGCTTTGCGTACTGCATCTTTCGATGACCCGTAGATAAACAGGCAGCAATCACCCGCTTCACGCCGACCATTGAATACCTGAATCGGATCATGCCACCTCGGTTTGAGATGCCAGTATGTTTACATTTGCGCACAGAGGCTAGCCCCTTTGCCTTTACTTGCTCACGCCGCTTCGCTCGTTGGATGGACCCCGTAGATCAAACTCCAGTTGGTTGCCATGACGGCCGATG
The DNA here is from genome assembly GCF_000002865.3 of Monosiga brevicollis MX1. Lineage (NCBI taxonomy): Eukaryota > Choanoflagellata > Craspedida > Salpingoecidae > Monosiga > Monosiga brevicollis. The sequence goes on from NW_001865072.1 coordinate 89,051, forward strand.
AGCTTCATCAAGCCATCGAAGACGAAACTGTGGACTTTGTTTTCACCGAGCCCGCTCAATTCACATGCTATGAGGTTCAGCACGGCCTCGTGCCACTTGTGACTATGCAGCGCGAAGTTCCCAGTACGTAGGCGCTACAAGAGAGTGCTCCCACAGGTCCTTGTGTACAAGCTGGTCAAAAACTGACGTATTTGTTTCCATCTGTGCTAGCTCCCGATGGCGACACTGATATTCAGGAGTTGGCCGGTGCCATTGTCGTTCGCACCAACGAGGCCCACATGTATCAAAACTACTCCAATTTGGTCGGCAAAGCCGTGGCCATGGCTGGCTTTATCGACCTTGCTGGTGGCATGGCCCAGTGGTGGCAGCTTCGCGAAAACGGTGTTGAGCTGCTAACTGACGTGGCTCAAGTTGTCATCTCGCGCTCGGACGAAGCCAGCCTGCAACTGCTTCTCTCCAACCAAGTGGACGCCGCTTTTGTCACCGATGGCTTTTTGCAACGCAAGTATGACGCCAACGAAACCCAGCGGTCAAGGGTCTCCGTCTTTCGCCCTCTGAGCGGTCTTGTGGCAGGCCATCAGCCTTACCCACGCGAAAGCTCGACACCCGTGTTTCCCGAGTGGATTGTCGCCGCCATCCACAACGTTGATGCAGATGTACGTGTATTCCTTTCGCTGTGCTTGTGCAAAAGCGCCATCGCGAGCATGACTCGCAACCTGTTTCTCTTATTCTTCTTTGTCACTCTTGCAACCTCTCCCACAGGTGGCCAAAGAGGTGGCACAGATCTTGCTGGACCAGATGCATTACGAAGATTCAGCCATCGTCGGTCAACTGGAAGGTTGGCAACCGGGGATGTCGTACGAACCTGTGCGTGAGGTGCTGGTAAGTAACCACTCTCATTTTACTTCTCGAACATTTGTACTTTCCTTGTTGATGATTGGACACGCACGCGCGCTTACCACCCCGCTTGACATGACATAGTATCACCTTGGCTACATCTTCATGAACACGTCAACGCATGATTTCGTCTGCCCCCGCGTTGGCGACCCTTACGAGGACATCCATTGTCCCACCGGTACCTACAAGCGAGCTGCCAGTCAAATGCAAGCAGATTGTATTTTCCGGTGCCCAACCGGCATGTCATGCTACTGCAAGCCTTGCGCGGTCGCCGATGCTCAAGAGGTACGCTTCAAAGCTCGTGGGCGTGCCAAAAGACAATTCGCTTGTTTTTCATCGGGTGCTGCACTGAAAAATACCAGGTCTCTCCTGTCAGGGTCTACACCGCTGACGGGCGCCGGTTGACGACGGCTGAGTTGGAAGCGCTTGATCTCCACGACACCTGCACCGAGATGGACGTGTGCGCGAGTGTGGAGCAGCAAGGGTATATCCAATTCCAAATCGAGGATCATTTTTATGCCAAGGATGGCCTTGTGACAATCCGAGCTACGGTGCACGACACTTTGGCAGGTGACACGGAAGACACGAACCGTTTCAGTGTGGGTGTTCATCAAGGCAACGGCTTTTACCTCATTAACATTTCAGCTCATTATGTCGGTGCCCAACTGGTCGAGGTAAGTGCCACTGTTGCAGCATTCATTTTGGGTCTCTGCTCAAGCTCACAAAGTGTGCGTTGTTTTCCTTTTTTTTTTTTCCCTTTTTTTTTTTTTTTTTTTTTTTTTTTTTTTTTTTTTTTTTTTTTTTTTTTTTTTTTGGTTGTTGTTTCCCAATAGATAGCTCGCAACGGTGTCGATCTGGCTCAATCTCCGTTCCTGATCTCTGTCAAGCGGCGCACCTGCTTGGAGGATCTGCGCGAGGCAGATGACGAGGGCGAATGCGTGTGCAGCAGCATTGCAGATGATGTTAACGGAACTTGCGTCCTCAAGGGCATTTTTCAGTCGACGCGCACCGAATTCGTCATCGGGGCCACCTCCATCACGGACAAAGCTGGTGTGCAGACCTTGTACGCCCCCAGGGTTGCTTACCTCAACGAAGTTGGCACCAAGTATGCGCCTCCTTTAACCTTCACGGTTGACTTCATCTGGGTGGATCCCGCCATCTTCACTTGCTTTGAAGTCCAATACGACTACAAGCCGCTCTTGACTCTAAAGACCGAGCATCTCGGTCAAGGATATGACCATTTTGCTGGACAGATTATTGTGCGCGCAAATGACATGAGTATTACGTCGGTTTACAACTTGACCGACAAGATTGTTGCTGCCGAGTCTTTGATGGTTTTGGGCAGCGGCCAATCGCAATGGACCATGCTAATGAACTCCGGGTTTGAGCTTATGTCTTCCACCAGAGAAATCATTATCACTGGCAATGAGATGGACACCATTACGTACGTTTTGCAGGGTTTTGCCGATGCTGGCTTTGTACGTTCCTTGACCTTAGCCAAGCTGGATCAACTTGGTGATGTGGATGCTTCCCTCTTCCGGGTCTTGTCAGCCCCACTGGAATCGGACAGGCCTTCGGCTGAGTATCCCGTTCCGGTGTCAACTCGTCTTTACCCCGAGTGGCTTTTGGCCACAGCCCCCGGGATCGACGAAAATCTGCGCAACGAACTTGTGTTGGCCTTGTTGGATCTTGAACCCACTTCGCTGGAGGCACGGAGCGGCTTGTACCACTCTTTTGAGATGGCTCAGTCATACTCGCCCGTGCGTGATGTCATGCGTGACCTGGGTTACATTGTTCGCAACAACGATGGTACCTACTCGTGCCCTGACCGCACAACAACCTTTCAAACCATTCGCTGTACCGATGGATTTTATCGTAAGACCAGCGCGGAGATTGACACGGGCTGCGCCCAAGCTGGCATCTCTTGTCCGGCCGGCAAAACTTGTGTCTGCAAGCCTTGCCGAAAGGCCGACCCCGTGGAGATTATTCCGATCATTGCAGACACAGAGGAGGGTGAAGTCAAAGACATTGAGCTCGACTCGGCGTCTCGCATCAATTGCGAACGCATGACAACGTGCATCACGGCCGTGCAGCGTCAGCCCATTGGCTTCCATGTGTACGACAATCTCTATGCCGAGCGCGGCGACGTTGCTGTAACTTATATTTTGCACGACCGGAGATCAACTGAGGAAGCTGATACCTTTGGAGATAGCTCGCTTGCTAGCGTTTCCGCTGACATCCGTGAGCCCGGCCATTACTTCTTTCAGCTGAGCTCTGCTGCTCGCGGTTCGCACGTGATGGAGGTCTTCATTAATGGTGAGCAAGCACCCAATAGTCCGCTCATTCTGGCGATTGGCGAGCGCACCTGTACGGCCACTAACACGGAAGCTGATGAAACTGGTCTGTGTGTGTGTACGAGCACCTCAACCAGTGTTGGTGGCAGCTGTTTTGACACCAACTACCTGATCATCTCCATCGCTGTTCCCGTGGCTTTGCTGCTCGTGATCTTGATTACGGCCTTTGTTCGTTACCAGCAAAAGAAGGCAGATGCCCTCTGGACCATCGACCGCAGCGAGTTGTTCTTTGATGACCCTCCAGAAGTCCTGGGTCGTGGTACCTTTGGTCTTGTGCTCAAGGGCACCTACCGTGGATCTGCCGTTGCCGTCAAGCGCACCATGCCCGCCAATTTCTTTGCTGGAGATGCCGATTCCCTCTTTGCGCGCTCCTCTCGTACATCGGCTGCCACGCGCACCATGATGGGCTCGCGCAGCGCCAGCGCCAATACGCTGGGATCGATGCGTAGCGATGACCCCTTGAAGAGCCGTGCCAGCAATGCTTTCAGCAAGTCACTCCTGAATCGTATCAACAGTGACAACGAGGAGGACACAGACGCCAAGTCTAAGCGCACGCAAGGCAGCATGGCCGGCATGGGTCAAGGGGGACTGATGACACGTATGGGTGCGGGCATCTTGGGCAAGACCTTTGGTGTGCAGCGCCGCCGAGCTGCCATGCGTAAGGAGTTTATCACGGAAATGCGTCTGCTGTCGAAGCTGCGTCACCCCAACATTGTGACGGTCATGGGTGCCGTTACCGAGAAGGGCCAGGAACCACTGCTGATTCTGGAACATATGGAGCACGGTTCACTGTACAGTTTGCTACGCAATCCCCAGATGGAGCTGGATGCCGAGTTGACACTGCCCATTGTTAAGGACATTGTCAGCGGTATGCTGTTTCTGCACACGTCGCGTGAGCCGATTGTGCACTGTGACCTCAAGGCCATGAACGTGCTGTGCGACTCCAACCTCCGAGCCAAGATTTCCGACTTTGGTCTGACAGCCAAGACACAATGTGGTGGTATTGGTACACCCTACTGGATGGCCCCCGAGCTGCTTCGCGGTGAAGTTTGCACCACGGCTAGTGATGTGTATGCCTTTGGTGTGACTGTATGGGAAACAGTGGCTCGCACCGACCCCTATGACGGCTTGGATATGATCCCGACGCTTCGCGAGATTGCTCATCCCCACAAGTCCAAGAAGCCGCTCCGCCCCACCATCCCCAAGGATTGCTCGCAAGACTTGTCCGAGCTCATGCAATCATGCTGGAAAGAGAATCCTCTTCAACGCCCAACCTTTGAGGAGATTGACACGAAGCTGCGTTCGTTGCAGGTCCGCAACGTGGGCATGAACATGATGCAGGCACACATTGACAAGAAGCGCCAAGGCAATGTGTTGCAAGATGTCTTCCCGCCTCACATTGCCGCAGCCCTGGCTGAGGGTCGCCGCGTCGAGCCTGAGCACCATGAATGGTTGGTTTCCCGACCCGTATTCTGCATTTTTTTTATTTTTTTTTTTATTTTTTTATTTTATTTTTTTTTTTGTTGTTGTGTATGCTCTGCTTTCAGGGTATGAGTTTGGCTCGTTGCTCATTTCCTTCCTCGTCATGTTTGCAGTGTGACCATCTTCTTCAGCGACATTGTGGGCTTTACGGACATCTCGGGCTCACTGGCACCGGAGAAGGTGTCTGACATGCTGGACCGTCTCTACACACAGTACGTCGCGTCGCGTCGCCTCTTTGTGCCTTTGGACAGGGACAATGCGCCTGCTTTGTTTAGCTTTTTGGTTTTCAACTCACACCTTGGTCGGCATGGCCTTCTTGACATTTCAGGTTTGATTCGTTGTGCGAGATGCACGACATTTTCAAGGTGGAAACAATCGGTATGTGTGGACTTTGTTTGCCTGATCTCATCGATCGATCAAATGGCTTGAGAACAGCGGCAAGTCGCCCTCACAGCGTCTTGTTGTTCTCGCATGGTGCAGGTGACGCCTTTATGTGCTGCTCCAATTTGGTCAAGACACAGGATGATCACGCTGCTCGTCTGGCTCGGTTTGCCTTGGACGCCATTGAGGCAGCGGCCGCTACGATGATTGATGAGGATGATCCTGATCGCGGAACCATCAAGATTCGCGTTGGCCTGCATTCCGGACCGGTCGTGGCCAACGTTGTTGGCTCGCGCAATCCTCGGTTCTGCTTGTTCGGCGACACGGTCAACGTGGCCTCTCGCAGTACGTCTTGATTGTGTTGCGCATCACGCATCGCGTATCGTGCGTGCTTTTTTTAAGCTTGCTCGTGCTAACAAAATTGTCTTGATTTGTGTGACGTAGTGGAGAGCAACTCCGAGAAGGGACGCGTGCACTTGTCCAAGCCAGCTGCAGACCTGGTCAAGGAGCAGGATGCCAACTTGAATCTGGTGTCGCGCGGCAAGGTCACCATCAAGGGCAAGGGGCAGATGCATACCTACTGGCTATTGCCGGATGGCGTCACTCTGGAGGAGGAGACCCGCATCAAGCGCACTGTTTCCTTTGTGGATGAGGTGGCCGATGCGGTTGCCGTGGACATGGACGCCATTAGCGTGATCGATGAGGCCAGTCGCCGTGCTTCCGAAGCCAGCCGTCGGGCCTCCGAGGCCAGTCGCCGTGCTTCCGAAGTGCCAGGAGGCCCTGGAGGCCCGCGCCGTGGATCGGGCTACGTGTTTTACAGCGAAGACGATTACACGACGCCTACAGGTCCTGGTTCCCCAAAGGCACCTTCGACGGCAAGCTCGGCCATCAACTCGGCCACGGGTAGCGTCTCGGTGCACATGGGCGACGACAACTTTGGCGGGGCCAGCAACGCAAGCCTGCTAACGGAGATTGCCGGAGAAAACAACGGCACGAGCAGCCATGTCTAACTCAACAGTCATGCTGCAACATGGTCCTCCACTGATGGAACAGGAGGGCTTCTCTGTAATATTTCGGGGCTCGTGCACATGTTGGAAAGCAACTCTGGCACATCCCCGTCGCATAAATGATTCATGGCTACTCTTGATGCCGGATCTGGTTCCTGATCAACTTGTTTGGTCGGTCTCCCTGTCAAGCGTTTGCTGTACACACTGAATTGACAACTGATTGAGCGATTGATAATCTTCTCAGACCTATTCTGCCCTCTCCCATCTTCTTCCGACCCTGACCCATGCCTCGATCACATGCTTGCATTGAGGAGAAAATAATACACCCAGCCACCCCCGCTTGCTATACATCCTCGATGGTGCAGCCTCACCGCCGTCCAGCAAACTATGGGTCCCATAGGCAGGCACAGCGCAGACAGAGAGAGAGAGAGTTTGAGAGTTTGAGAGAGTTTGAGAGAGAGTTTGAGAGAGAGAGTTTGGGAGAGAGGGAGTTTGAGAGAGAGTTTGAGAGAGAGAGTTTGAGAGAGAGAGAGAGTTTGAGAGAGAGGAACGGATGGGCACACACACATTATGCCACACGTTCTGTCTGTTGTGAAATTTCAGTCATAATCGTATTCCAACAAAAGGATAATCTGATGTAGAATATATAAGAGTTTCTGCAGCATCTCAATGAATAATCGTATGGTTTGGTGCATGGTTTCTGTATCAGATTATTTAGTTTTGGTTGCTGGCCGAAACTCGGAGCGCGACGTCGCGAATCTCTCTCTCTCTTGCGCGCACTCTGTCGCATTCGCGCACACACTCTCTCCTGGTTCGAGTGATTTCGTCGCGAGCACGATCAGAGATGGCGGCGGGACAGCAGCGAGGCTGGGCCTGCTGGGCCGTGGTTGTGGCAAGCCTGGTCGTTACGGTCAGCGCCGAGCCAAACATGACCGTCAACGATGGCAACCTGATGATTAATCTTGATGCTGGTGCCACCATGGAGGTTCAAATTGGCAGCGACTCCGCGTGCCGCATTGATAGCCTTTGCGAGGATCTCCAGCTCGAGACCACGACTCGACAGTATGTTTGCTTTCTGGCACGCGGGACAGGGGAGAAAGACGTGATGCTGAATGCTCGGTCTTGTGCTCAAGGTCGAGTCCAAACGCCCTCACACAAGCGCTATTTACCCGCCTCAAACCCAGAGCCAACGAGGAGGCGCTAGAAAATCGCATCACCAACCTAATCAACACCACCGTGTATCCGGAGCTGGCCCGCCTTCAAGCCAACAAGGCTGATGGAGCTGCTCTTGAGGCCCTGGAGCATCGTGTCAAGGAAGTGAACGACACCAAGGGCAACGCGGCCGATATCACCGCATTGGAGACTCAACTGGCCGATTTGATTTCGCAAACCATCAACCCTGGCTTGGCCGATCTGCAAGCGTCAAAGGCCAACGTGACCGACCTTGAAGCCCTCGAGCTCAGTCTGCAACTCCTCAACGTCACCAAAAGCAACGCTGCCGACGTCGATGCCGTACGCCTTGCCTTCAGTCTTTTGCTCGCGGGTGACATCGTGCCTCCACGCATTGGCACCCTTTGTTCACGAGCCTGCCTCCTCGCCCCGCCCCGCCCCGTGTATCCCAAATAGCTCTCGCATTTTCTGGCACAAGTCCACGCCTGTCTCACTCAGGTGCCCCCGAGCGCCTACGATCCCATTACGGACCGCTGCGTGGATGAAGGTTTCCTTGAGGCCAACATCACAGCCCTTGCCGCCAACGTGGCTCATCTCATGAACCAAGAAGCCCAGGCTGGCACACACGCCGCCAAGCTTGAGGCTTGCCTCAACAGCTCCCGACCCGGTCGCTACAACCCGACCACAGACTCTTGCGAGCCCCTGGTGGTCCGTCCTCGGCTTCCCAATCTCGTGTTGTTCTTCATACTTTTTTTTTTTTTTTTGTTTTTTTTTTTCAAGGGGCGGGTTTCTGGGGGATAGTGCATCCGCCCGGGCTTTCATCGAGTCGGTAAAATTCTTGATGGTGCACTCCTCATGTCCCTGTTGTCATCCTGTATAGCTGGACGCTTGCCCGCCAAGTGCATGCCCAGCTCCCTCCCGATGCCGCCTGCAAGCCATTGGCTACAGCTGTGACTGCCCGCCCAGCACCTACCGCGCTGAGGTGATTTCTTTTTGAGGCGTTCATCTCAATGCTTTGTTTCAGGCAGAGAATTCTCATGGCGCATCAATGTGCTTAGAATGGCACTTGCTTCGATTGCGCAAGTGGCACAACCACCCACGAATGGAACCTTGCTTGTACGGAAAAACCCAACGCCCTTGCCCTGTCAAGCATCCACATCGCTGTCTCGTGGGCCTGGTCTTCACTTCTCGATACTCTCTTTGCTTGGATACCATCGCGCAGCCTGTCCGTTGAACCTCCACAAGTGGACCTACTTTTCCACCACGCTGCACTTTGATGCCCTCAAGGAGGAATATGACGACCTGCATTACGAGTATGGCTGCTCCTACAATGGCTTTACCGTACGTTTGTCTACCAATCCGCTTGCTGAACTTTGCGCATCATTTCGTACTAAAAGATACCCATATCTTGTCGTCGCCATCTGGGAACAAGCGGCAGAAGGGGGGGCGAAAAAAGGGCATTAGTGTTGACATGGCATCGTGCACCTAATGCTCATTTCAGTACAAATTTGTGATCAATAGAGCTGCCACTGGACGAGTCCCAACGAGGGCGCGACCATGCTGATGGCACATCCCTTTTACCCACAAGGTGACACACGTACTACCTTGGTCTGGGGTACGACCACTATCAACCAAGGCTTATACTTTTCCGAAGCCCAAGGCAATCGCGTAAGCTTTTTTGGCGGTGGCAATGAACCAGGGCTGGTGTTGGCATTCGCACTTGGTCTTGGTTTGACTTGTTGTTCATGCACAATTTGTGGTCAATTTGGTAGTGGACCCACTTCTACTATCAGCTCGATGACAATGGCAATCCCAACTATCTCGGAAGCAACGGCATCAGGGAGGATGTGCGGGTACGCTTGCCAGCGACATTGTTGAGGGCTGCAATTTTTGAACTTTGCCGCCACCTTCAATCACGCACGGGAACGCACGACGTTGCAGGTGCACCACCGTCCACTCTACACACCCTGGGAGCGCGTGGGTCGCTTTCAGGATTTTGATACGATTGCCGCGCAGTAAGATGTTTTGGCTGAACTCGTTGCTCATCTCGGCCAGCGGCCTGACTTGGGACTGCTGAGTGGGGTTTGGATGGCTCAATGCTTTTTTTGCCCCCTTGACCCGTGCTGATGAATAACAGATATCCACAGGAAGAGTACTGGTGGGGGACTCGCATCACAGGACAGATCCAATACTTGGGGTATTCCAAGTGGAACACACCGTCCGAAGCCCTGACAGCCTATCCATTTCGCATGTACAGTGGCGACCCGAACAACGTGCAATATGTTGCTGACGTGTTCACTCGTAACTCCAGAGACGGCGGCGATTCGGGTGACGGGTGGAACCACCGAATTTACCAGCTTCCCAATCAACAGTTGTACGAAGCCGGTGAGGTCGCGGAGCACTTTCCGTTTTATGTTCGCAAGCGCCAGAACAGCTGGGTTACTGATGACGAGGTAAGTGAGTGCAAACGGCCTTATTGTTCAATGCGGGCGTCAGACTCTCACCTGCGTTTGCGTGGGGTTGAACAGTTTACAACGATGGCCGACTTTGCAAACCTGGCCAACAAGTATCCCATCACCGAGTATGAAATCGGCGTGGTGGCCAACGGCGCTACACGCCTGAGCATCTTCACGGGTGCGCGTTTGTGCCGAACCAGCATCTTTGGTCCCTGGTGGCGACGGTCTCACGGCACATTGACTTAACACCTATAGGTTGGAACTTGGGACAACGTGTTACAACATACCCATTCCACCTCCAGGGCGACAATGCAGATGAAATGTGGCTGGGCACAAGCGTGATGAGCTACAACGTGCCCTTGAGCAGTGGCACAATTCCCAATTATTGGTATCATACGTACTATGCAGTTGGAGGAGGCAACGACGTTGTGAAGACTAGCAATGGTAAGTTTCCAAGACACCCACCATTCTTGCGCGCAGACTCATCCTTTGATTCACGTCAATTAATTATTCTTTGAGAGCCTTTGTCAAAGCGGATTGGTCGTTCTTTTCAGTCTCACTTTTGCGTTGCTTCCCACTCAAGGTGATGTGAGCACGCGGCCCATTCGCGTGCGCAAGCGCACCGCACCCTGGGTGCAGATCGGAACCTTAGCAGACCTTTTTACCTTGTCTGCGTCATATCCTCAGGCGGAATACGACTATGGCTTGGCCTGTACGTAGCTTTGACCCCTGCGTATCGCCGTTGGTCGACACTGATGTGGCTCTGCATATCATGATCAAAGTCCATGTCTTACTCTTCGGATCACACATCTCTTTGCAAAATAGACAATGATCATGTGCTGCCAATAACACTCAACGGCTGGAATTTGGGCACTCGTGCAGCTGTTTATCCCATGTACCCAGTCAGTATACCGCGTTGTTTTGTGGCTGACAATTGCTGTCAACGCTCACATCACATTGTGGTGTATGTCTGTAAATTCAGATCTATGATGATGCCACAGAATACGAGTTTGGCGCCGCTGTTTTCACGTACAACCTGGCAAATGAGGTGGACAACAACTGGCGTCACAGCTGTACGTGTTTGAAATGAGCTGGATCTTTTGCGTTGTGTCGGCCACCATGTGCACTTGATGAAACTTATGTTTTTTTGTGTGCGCCAGATTACACCTTTCCCCGAACGTTTGTCGGCAGCAACAACAATGCCGGCCTGACACCCTTGTATGTCCGTCCAACACAGTTTGATGAGTTGGTCTACGCCTCCTTGGTGTAAACAAGACGTGTGACTACTTTGACGTTTGCTTGGTCATTTTTGAAGTTGCATACCATTTGTTGCACGCGCATTATTGTTTTATTTTTCGTCCATGCTGCCTGTCCGTGAAAAATACAGGTCAGATTTTTGTTAGTCGAGCATTGGTCATCTCATGAGACAGGCACCAGGCGATCTGCGTAGCGAACTTTTATGGCAGCAGACAGGACTATGAATGAATTGGTTGATCAGAGAGAAAGAGAGGGAAAAAAAAAAACTCAACAAGCCAAGGTGTAGCATTTGACAACCAGTTACTCGGAATGAATGTTTGGGTTCATTTGCGGGTCGAGCAAGGGGTCGTTGGCAAAGCTTTCCGGTCGTGCACGGGTCATCAGCTGTCGTCGCAGACATCAAAGTTGAATGTGAGCTGGCCCGCTGGGGATCGAAGCCAAGAGGTTGGCAGAGGGGCGAAGAAAAGCCTTACCTCAATGACAGTAATAAAGGCCACGAGAACAAGAATGACAATAATGACGGTGCGTTTGAGACTTGCAGCTCCGTCATCGCTTTGAACAGGGCGTCGTCGCGTGGCCATGGGCAGAGTCTCCTTTTGATTTCTGCTCCAAGAAAAGGAAAACCCGTGAGGGATCTGAAGATGGATCGACTGACACCGAGGAGGGCTTGAGCCAGGCCAGGCGGTTGCAGTCACTTACTCAACCATGCGAGCAAACCATTCGTTGGCAGCCTTGGGTTTGTATTTGGACTCATCAGCCGATTGCGCCTCGTGGTCGTGACCAAGGGCATGGGCTCCTGTGGAATGGCGGCCCCCCTCCCGCGCAGCGGGTAGTTTGCGGGGCGAGGCTTGGCTACAGGAGGACAAGTTTTTGGGGTGGGCGGTGAATTTGCTGCCACGAGGCACTGAGCGCGGTGGGGGTGCACGGGCCAGGACTCACATGCGCGTGGTGGGTCCGGTGTTGACCGTCGACGCCTGAGCCGGGCTGAGGGCATCAGTGTTTCCAGGCGCGGGCCCGTGTGCCCAGGCCTTGTCCTTGAGTTTGGCTCGCACTTGCTGAGCTACGGGACCTCCGTTATTGTCATCTGGAACAATCCGAGTCTGTGATCGAGAAAGACAGAGGCGCACAAGAGCCGAGGGTCAGGGGGAGGAGGGGGGAAGCGAGTGACGGGCGAGGCGAAGGCAAGTGGTGCATGAGCTGCCAGCATCTGCAAGCACGCACTGGACACACGGGACACTTGTAGCCGGCGGGCGCAGTCGTGGCGGAAAAGTCCTGGGCATATCGGGAGAGACATTCGAGGTGAAACACGTCTGGCGTTGGCGAGAGGAGCAGCGCGGCACACGTGTGATCGGGAGGGGTGAGGGAAGGTCGCGATCGGCGAGAAAAGGAGGCAAGGGCGCAAAAACAGCAAGGCGTCTGTACCATACCAAAGCAAGTTAATCTGATGGTTTCTCGCCCATCATTGAGGTCTCCACGGCAGAGTTTACACGCTCCATCATAGTCGGTGTCTTGGAGCCATTGCAGGTAGGTCCGTACTTGACACTGCCATGGCCAATCAGGATGCAAACACAACCGGGGGATAAGCTCTGACTTGGGTGTCACTCGTGGCGCGGGCGAAAGTGCTGCTTGGCAAGTGGGTCGTACGTTGGGATGTTGACTAAGCATGCACTTCTCGCACACGTTTTTGGTATGCTGGCAGCAAAACAGGGACGTGACGTTGCGACAATCACAGAGGCCCATTTCGCAGGTTGGCGCGTCCGAAAACGCGGAGAGAGTAGAGAGAGTAGAGAGAGAGACCAACACCGACACAATCTTCTTGAGCAGCAGCAGCAGCCGCAATGGTAGCGGCAAGCGACAGACAGCAACAGTGGCGACGGTAGTACTGATGCAGCACTCGAATGCAAGGGACCGGCGGTCCGAGCCGAATGCAGCTCGTTCACAGCGCAGCCCCCAGCGAGCAGCGAGGCGCTCAACGGTCGTTCCAAAGCTCACAGCAAAAACCAGCTTCCAAATCCACCATCAAATCACCTCAGCCACTCGCTTCCACATCCACGGCTCCTCAGGGCTCTCCTCCACCAGCAAGCGCAACACACACCACCAACAGCACAGCCCTCCCACAGCATCTGCCCCCGCCAATGCCACTGCCAAATTGCCCCGTCGACGTTACAAAACCCGGTAAAAGAAGCTGTTGATGTCAACCCCCTCGGTTTCTCCGTTTCTCTCTCTCTCTCTCTCTCGATGTGTGTGTGTCTGTGTCTGTGTGCTCTGTCTCTGTCTCTGTCTCTCTGTCTCTCTGTCTCTGTCTCTGTCTCTGTCTCTGTCTCTGTCTCTGTCTCTGTCTCTGTCTCTGTCTCTCTCTCTCTCTCTCTGCGCCTTTTCTCTCTGTGTGCCTTTCTCTTTCTCTTTGTGTTGTCTCTCTCTGTGTCTCTCTCTGTGTCTGTCTCTGTGTCTCTGGTTCTGGATCTTAGGAAGAGGTTCTGCGCTGCTATTATCGTATTCGTACTACTACTGCCACGACTACTTCGACCGCCACTGCCACTACTACTTCAACTGCCAGCACCACTGCGACTGCCACTGCCACTGCCACTGTCATTGCCACTGCCACGGCCAGATATATTTTTCTTGCTTTCAAGCAAATTTGAATCATTCATTACCATGACCAAGCGGAACGTCACCCCGGCTGACGTCTCCACTGCACCCATTCTCTGGATTCAGCTTGAAATTTAGCTAGAGAGTAGCCCACCAGTGGATCATTGCTCTGAACCGGTTCAGTTTCTTTTGTCTTCTTGGAACCAGAAGAAAAAAAAGGTACAAAAGAAACTTTTCCAACGCCGACGCCGTCAAATGGCAGCCGGTCCCCCCGCCCCCCGCCACCGACGGCCTGGGCGCCCTGGATGGACGTACAGGCGCCCTTCACGACCATAAAGTGTCTCTGTTTGATTGGTTGCATTACATGCAAGGATCAATGGCGTACCCTTTGGCTCGCGATGGACATGTGGGAAGGCACCCCAAGGGAGGCGTGCCTGTAAACACTCGCAGTGGTCGCGTCGTCTCATCATGCGTTGTGTCGGTTGGCAGCGGGTAGATCCAGCAAGCACCAGCTGGCAGCCAGGCAGGCAGGTACACGGGCAGCGCAAAAGCAACCACCCATCATGTCTTCGGAGGCGTTTGAAAACTCGGAGATGGATCTCCAGGCGGAGATTGACAAGCTCCGCCGCCTTCAGTCTCAGATCTCAAACTACTCTGGAGGTACGAACCAAAAGCCGCGTGTTCATGCGCACGTCCCGCGCTTTCTTGCCCATGCTCACCTCGTAACAACCATCGTGACAAACGCGGAGCAGAGCAACGCCGACAGGCGGTGCAAGAAGCGCAGAGTCACCTGGATGAATGCGAGGACCTGGTAGGTCAAGACGATTTTTTTTTTTCATTTTTTTTTTTTTTTTTTTTCCAAATCCATCGCTGTTTACTCAACTCACAATGGCTCGTTGCACACCTCGCTGGACGGCCTGCCTTGTAGCTGTACGACATGTCAGCCGAGGTGCAGAATGCCCCGCCCAGCTTACGGCAGCGCATGAATGCCAAGGTCACCGACTATAAGCGCCAGGTGGCCAACTTTAAGAAAACGATTGTACGTCTTGTTTCTTGTGCCCCACTTTTCTTCCCAGGGCAGACCACTTTCCAACCATCAAGTTCTCACAACTCGGCTTGTTTGTGATAGACGGCGGATGGTGCTCGCAGCGATCTTTTGGGTGGTGCTACTGGCCGTCCTGCCTACGTACGTGTTTGGCGGTTTCACCTGCCTTCCCGAGTCGAGGCGCACCTTGCATTGATGTTGCGCCGTTCTCATGCCACGCTGCCCCCCGCTGTTGGACATGCACATATTGTATCGGCAGTCAACGCGTGACAAGGCGTTGGGCAACCGTCAGATGCTGGACGAGAGCTCAGCGCGCATTGCCAACACGCAGCGCCTCGCTGCCGAGTCGGAGGAAATAGGCCATCAAGTCATGGTGGATCTCAACGATCAGCGCGAGACTATCATTCGCTCTGGCCAAAAAGTGCGTCAAAAATGCACCCTTGCTCTGTTCTCGCCCTGACAGAAGGCTCATGCTCATATTTGTGCGGCTGTCCACCTGCTCCAGGTGAGTGCTGTCGACGCCAACTTGGGCAAAGCCAATCAGCTCCTCAATGGCATGACCCGCCGGTACGTACCCTCTTCTCCCACTCGAGAAAGGACCTTCCTTGACACTCTGAGAAAAGCCAAAACGCCTCGACCCTCATGCTCTGTACTTTCCACCTTGACTTGCCGGTAGCATTATGACACACAAGATTGTCATGATGAGCACAATCTTGCTCCTCATTGGCATCCTGGGCGGTGTCGTGTACCTCAAGTTTTTCAAATAAAGCCGCTCACACCCCTCGTGTGCGTTGTTTGTGCAAGCAAGACCCTTGCATGCTGCAGTCACCAGTTGTGCATGCTGCAGCGAGTTGCCGAGGCCATCCAGGCCCTCTGGCTAGGTTTTTCCATATCTCTGCTCCTGTATTTGTGTTCCTCCGTTTGTGCGCTTGTGTTTCGCCTTGTGGGTGGCATTGTGCAGCTTGGCTGTCCCTGTGTCCCTTTATTGTTCATGGGTTTTATGCATCACTGCTCGCGCTCTTTGGGTATAGTTACCCTGCCCCTGCCCCTTCCTTCAGCAAAGCGTGCCCGGCCATGTTTTGCAATTTATAGGAATCTGCTCTGTCCTGGCGCTGCCTTTCACCAACGTTAACGTGCACACACACGCCCATGAATGGGCCGGGACAGACAGGATCACACAGCTCTTGGCCGCCGTCCATCCGTTTGGTTGACGAGGGAAGGCACAGCGGTATTCAAAATAACGTCCGGTGGACGCCCATCACAATGGCGCCAAGCTGTCGTGTGGCTTTCAAACTAGATTCAGATTGGGAGGTTCGAGAAAACAACAGGGACTCGGACACGCATGCTGGCCAACCTCGCCACCTTCTCGACTACTCGCTCGGGTTTGCACCGAGCTCTTGGGTTATCTCAGCGCGCAGCGCTTCCACGTCCATGCCAACCCCGGCCATGTGCTGCAGCAGGAGATGCAACTCGGTCGTAGATCCATCAACTTCTTGGGCGAGGGCGTCCACGCTCTCACCACGCGCAGCCGCCGTGGCGTCTCCACCAACATCGCCATCCTCGCCCTCACCAAAGCCCGCCAGCATGCTTAGCAGCTTGCTCTCCAGCATGGAGCCCGAATCCTCCATGGCATCGAGCACCGCTGCTATCCGGTCCATGGTCGCATCCACATCCGCAATCTCCTGCAGATCCGTGAGCAAGTTGTTCTCTGCTCCTGCAACCTCGACACTCGCCGCCGCCTCGTTCTCGAGGCTGCTGCTGACGCCGTTCTCCTGCACATCTGCCCGCCGCGCCAGCTCCGCCTCCGTGGGAGCGGCAAACAGATCTGCCAGCTTATCCTCACGCTTGCTCTGATCTGCCATGTTGATCAATTGCCTCAATCTACGCCCGCACCACCCGATCCGATCCACCACACTTGCGGCCAGCTGCCCTTTTGCAGTCTCAGCCCTCACCGCTGCCGCTCTTCCGCAACAAAGTGCGTGTGTGTGTGTGTGTGTGTGTGTGTGTGTGTGTGTGTAAGTGTGTGTGTGTGTAAGTGTGTGTGTGTGTCTCTCTCTCTCTCTCGTCTCTGTGTGTGTCAGTCTCTGTCTCCCTGTCTCTTTGTCACGCCTTTTTCTCTTCGATGAAACTGTGTCACGCATCACACTCTTTAAGAACAATGATACAACCAATGACATGGCACGTTTCGTAGTCTGGTGGTTCCGTGTCGGGCTGCAGAAGGATGGCATTGCATTCTGTGAAAACGCTGTGAGGGGGGTGGCATCAGGTAATCACTACACATGCATGTCGATAAATTATAAAGCTTTCCAAAACCTCTATGTACAGTGAATGTCGCCCACAGTGGCGGCTAGAAGAAGGGAGTCTGGTCTGGTCCATGAGCCCCCGGACACTCGCGGTGTCGAAGTGCCAGCTCAGGCGCTTGACAAAGCCATTCCTGGAAGAGGTCCAAGTTCAACTCAACATTGCCCCATGACCAAGTGCCACGGTCCTCGGTCAGCTCGTAGTACACGTGGTCGACGCTGTTTGCAGCAGCAAGGCTGTGATAGTAGCGGCCCGTCTGGGTGGGCGCGGCCAACTCAATAAGCAGTTGACGCATGCCTTGTGCCCGAGCGCCCCGCATCCATACAACGTTGGTGGTTCCAGCTCCGTGCGGAGCAATGACCACGTCAGCGTCATACCACAAATGCTGAGTCATCTCCAGTTCTTGCTCTTTATAGCTGAAGATTTTGACGCGATGCTGAGTGAACACGCCTCGGAGCATGGCCACCATGGCCGCATGATTGGCCACGGCACGGTGATGGTCTCCTTGCGGGTTTCGCTCGACAATGAGTAGGATTGGAGCCACAGCCAGTCCGGCTCGCCAGTGCCGCGGGTTGGGCTGAAGATGCCGCTGAAGCAAGCCGATGCGTTCTTGCACGGTAATGGTCAAAGACTGCGGTGCGACCAGAACCCGGGTGCTACAAGCCACTGTGGTGTGGTTGAGAACGTAATGTTTTGTGCCAAGAAAGCGCTCCAAAATCCGGCTGCTGGACACCACCGCAGCTCGGGCTGTCAGGGCCGGGTGAGCCTCGACCAGTCGATACCAGCGTGGGAGCACGTCCCACACGGTATGAAAATACGTCTCGCCGTGACTTTGTGCCAGGTTGATGACGGGGCTGGCCACAGGCAATACCGTGCAGCCGTCGTCGAGGCTCGAGCAAAAGGCCTCACGCTGCTGTGGCGCAAAGTTCTGGTGACAGCAGCCCCCAGCCACGTCAAAGGTTACGCCACTCGAGTGTCGCACCAAGCCATTGTCGTTGATGCAGAGTGGGGCACTTTCGTGGGCCGCTGTCAGATCCAGCGCATATGACTCCTCAGCAACTGGAATCAGCAAGCTGACAAGCCCAATTTGCCCGATGCACTGGCGGACGGGGCCGTGAATCATGGCGCGGAGGAGTGCGGTTGACTCGCGGGTGTTGGGGGCGTAAAAATAACACGAGGGCGTCATATCCAGACTGTCTGGGCCCGGGATCGAGTGCCGCCCGGCCACAAGGTTCAAGGCAAGCAACACCAGCAGCTGCAGGCGGAACATGGCCATGGTGGCGCACCGTTCTGCTGTTTTTAGCAGGCTTCTGGTGTCTGATGGACCCAAACACATTAGTCGTCCAACGCCGTCGGGGCCTGGACTTTAGGTTGGATGAGCGACTCTGCTCTTGAGGCAACGCACACGTGGCGTGCCTACGTCGCCGTCGGCATCCACAAGACTCTGTGCTTTGAGATCAGCGT
This sequence comes from Monosiga brevicollis MX1, assembly GCF_000002865.3. Classification (NCBI taxonomy): domain Eukaryota; class Choanoflagellata; order Craspedida; family Salpingoecidae; genus Monosiga; species Monosiga brevicollis. The sequence continues at coordinate 107,454 of NW_001865072.1, forward strand.
GGCAAGAGCGAGTTTCTGCGCAGTTCTGTCTGCGGAGGTGGGTTATTCACTTAAAAAAACCAAACCCGCGCAGCCAACGCGCTCAGCTCTCCAAGTAACAAATGCACTCGACCCTTTAAAACATACCAACGCGTTCAAACCCTCCTTCATATCACCCGCTTCACCCGCACCAACACCACAGCCATCCACAGCCACAGCAGCCCTCCATCCACATTCAGAGACAGAGACAGGCGTCGACCAGCTTGCCAGTCTGATCTTGCCAGCCAGCTTGCGGTGTGTGTGTGTGTGTGTGTGTGAAACAAGTGCACAGGGTGAAGTGTGACTATATGCACACTTCCGTATAGCGCCATTTTTTTTTTTTTTTGTATTTTTTTCACACACACACACACACACACACACACACGCGCGCGGCGCTCTCTGTGTCGCTCTGTGTCGCTCCGTGTCCCTGTGGGCCTCTCTCTCTGTCTCTCTGTCCCACTCGCGGCTGCCGAAGTACCCATCTGCGTCGGTATTGGTATTGGTGTTTGTATTCTGCGGGTGTGCGGCTGTGTCGTTGTCGGTGGCGCCGTGTTCGTCGCCGTCTTGGTGGCGATGAGTCGAACCGGGTTTGGCCTCGCACGGCCATCAAGCGAGCCGCTGGCCAAACGAGACAAGTACGTGGATGGGTGTGGGTGCTTTGTGCTGTTGTGTGGGGTGGCAAGAGTCTGATGCTCGCGTGCTGTAGGATTGACTTGGGACAGGTGGATGAAAAACTGGCCAAACGTGTCACGCAACAGCTGGGCCGCCTGCAGGCCGAAACGCAACTGGAGGATGCGGCTTGGTCCTCTTTGCCCGAGGCGTGGCTGCACAAGAGCTATGCCACCACCTTCAGCTATGTGGGCAAGAAAAAGGCCAAACACGAGCAGCAACATTCAGCCATTCTGCGCCTTTATGAAGCGCACGCCCCCCTCCTGCCCGACTCCAGGTACCACCATCCCCGGC
>NW_001865072.1:108484-112347 GCF_000002865.3 Monosiga brevicollis MX1
AAAAAAAAAGAAAAACAGAAAAGGAAAACACAAGTTGGGGAAAAAAAGGTACATACGGCTCACGTAGTCGCTGAGCAAAAGACGCTCGCACGGCAAGCACTCATTCACCAATACAACCAGTCACATCTAGAACAAGAAGAACATGCAAGGAAAAGGGTGGGAGGCGCTCGGCACAACGGGGCTTTGACGCGTTTAAAAACACACGCAGACAAAGTCCGAGACCCATTATGTGGATCAAAATGACGACACAAACATGTAAAACGAGGTCAAGCCCCAACTCAGATCAGCTCGGCCACTATTGACAAAAACGGGGAGAGAAGAGCGAAAACAAGAAGATACGCGAGGGTGAGAAATCTCAAACCAATGAGGGTCCAGTCAAACTGGAAATTGATAAAAACGCTTGGAAACACGGCCGACAAGCCGTACCGTTCATGGGCATTTCATCAATCTGGGTGGCATAGTACTGCTCGATGTCACGAAGAATCTTGACGTCCTCGTTGGTGACAAAGTTGATGGCAACACCCTTGCGGCCGAAACGACCGGAGCGACCAATGCGGTGAATGTAGAGTTCACGGTTGTTGGGCAAGTCGTAGTTGATGACGAGCGAAACCTGCTGAACATCGAGGCCACGGGCCCAAACGTCAGTCGTGATCAGCACGCGGCTCGAGCCAGCGCGAAACTCGGACATGACGTCGTTGCGATCCTTTTGCAGCATATCGCCTGCCAGAAGCAAAAACCGGGAAAATGAGTAACCGAATACACACAAGCCCAAGTACAAACAATTTGAAATAAAATAAAAGGCCAAAGTGGTGGAACGGCGGTGATTCGAGGCGACGGGCAGGTGGGGCAACAACGGGCCAGTGGGATCAGGTGATAATAAAATAGACTCAACAAGAAACTTCAGTGAGATTCCACACTATCTGAACATCATTTCCAAGCCCTTGTTGTTGTTGTTGCCCCTTCAACCGATACCCGTCGCCCACACCAAACCACCACATTGACCAACAGATAGATAGATAGATACAGGGGGTTGATAAAACAAAAACAAAAACGCACCGTGCATGGAAGAAACGGTGAAGTTGGCCTCCCGCATCTTCTCGGTGAGCCAATCGACTTTTTGCTTTGTGTTGCAGAAGATAACGGCCTGGGTGATGGTGAGGGTATCGTAGAGGTCACACAGCGTGTCAAACTTCCATTCTTCGCGCTCCACCGCCACGAAGAACTGCTTGATACCCTCCAGCGTCAACTCATCACTGTCGACGACACACAAGCAAATATGGAAAAGTCAGGGCAGGGTGGGCCCACCTCGACGAGCAACCCCAGAGTAGACAATGACATACCGCTTGACGAGGATACGGATGGGATCGGTCATGAATTTGGTGGTCATTTCGAGGATTTCGTTGGGCAGGGTGGCACTGAGCAAGACAACTTGCGTGGCCGGGGGCAGGTAGCGGTAAATGTCATAAATCTGGTCCTTGAAGCCCTGGTTCAGCATCTCATCCGCCTCATCCAAGATGAGCATCTTGATGTTGCTAAAGGACAGACGAAAGAAAGATGAGACGAGTCATTCAAGGTGGAAGGTGTAGGAACACAAGCTATTGCTCGCACTTGCACCGCACGGAAAAGAATCGAACACAAGGGAAAAAAGCACCACACTCAACGTACCGGGTGCGAAGGTTGCGACGCTGGATCATGTCAAAAACACGACCAGGGGTACCAGAGACAATGTGTTGGCCGTAATCAAGCTTGCGGATGTCTTCACCGACGGACGTGCCGCCAATGCAGGCATGGCACTGGACACTCATGTAGTCGCCGAGGGCCAGCATGACCTTTTGAATTTGAACAGCCAACTCGCGGGTGGGGGAGAGGACCAGGACCTGGGTCTCGCGCGAGGTTGTGTCGATGGTTTGCAGGGCCGAGATGGAGAAGGTGGCCGTTTTACCGGTACCGGATTGGGCTTGGGCGATGACATCGCGACCCTTCACAATGGGTTTGATGGCACGCTGTTGCACAGCCGAGGGCTTCTCAAAGCCATAGGCGTAGATACCACGGAGGAGGTCCTCGCGCAGACCAAGCGCATCAAAGGTCGGCGTCACGTCGACCTGCCACATCAGACAGACCAATACAACAGAAAAGATGAGCAACGGCAATCGCCACACGTGGTCGTCTTTGTTTTGTGATCGCCAAACCGGCTACAGCCAGTTCTCACCAAGCCCTGCCTGCCCCCTCCAATCTTCCAACCCATGCGACACCAACACGGCTAGGCACTGCCATCAAGAACATCGCGCCAACTCACATCATCGCTCGTCTCAAAGTCGAGTTTCTTGTCGTCGGCCATGGTCACTGGTGAACGTGGTGCACCGCGCCCGCCTCAAAAATAACTATAAATCTCAGCCGGATTTTTGCCCTTGAACCCTATTCAAATCCTCTCGACGTCAATTGACACCTGGTTTTTTTCTTTTTCTTTTTTCTCCCTTTGTTCTTCTTTTGCCTTCCTTCAACGGCTACGGTTTCCAAATGGCGAAACCAGTGAGATGTTGAAAACGTTTTGCGGTTGTTTTTGGCGGGAAACGTTTGCGGCTATTTGTCGACAACATGGCGCTGCAGCTGGTCGTGGACGAGTTACGGGGGTTACAGGCTCGGAGGGATCAATTGCTTCGGATAATTATGCACGGCAAGTCCCTACTGGCAGTACAGCTTATATTGCACATCGGAGTTCACAATCGCCGGTCTGCCCCGTGTGCGTCGTGCAGAGCGTCAGCAAGGGATCGAGCTTACCCAGTCGCGCAACCAATGTCTGGCGGCCCAGTCACGAGAGGCAAACAGGCCTTCCGAGCTCACTGAGCAGCCACTCCCACAAATTTACACAGGCATTGAGGACGAGCTTGACCTGGCGCGGCGGGCCGAGCAGGTGACGATGGAAACCCAGACGTTGGTCCAGCGGGTCAACGCGCTGCTGGAGCGAGCTCGACAAGCTGAAGCTGCAGATGCGGCGGCCTGCGTGCAGGTGCAGACCGCGCCTGCCCTGCTCAAACGTCTCAAGTGAGAGGCACGTTGAGTGCTTCGCTCAGTTGCGAGATGGCCGTAGCCGGCATGTCGTAAAACTCCGTATTCAGAGGGTATGAGCTGGGCGCGGTGACAAAGCCTTCCTTGGAAGGCTCGGGGTGTCGGTCGTAGTGTGCCTGGTAGTGAAACTCGTGGTCACACATCTTGTAGGTGAACAGACTGGAGGGACCCTTGCGCAAAATCACGTCCCCGCTCACTTCCGCCTGCCAGCAAGGCACAAAGGCAAATCATCGACGACCCAATCGTGCCACAATCGAAACTCGGACCATGGCCACGAATTGTGTTGGTGCGAGGATCAAAGAACAAAGTGAAAAAAACCTTTCAACACAGCACATACCGCAAGACATGCCCGCGATGCAGCAATGCCATTAACAAAGTTGGTTCCCATGTCCGAATCGGGCAGATAACGCAGCTCCGGCTTGCGCCTATTTTGCATCAAACGTGAATGGACAGGGGGCGCGCGCATCGCTCCCGATCCTCACATCCGTTATTGCAGATTAATCCTTGTGCGTGAAACCTTGGTACCCCACCACCGACGCACGTACCAGTCGGCGCCACATTCGCCGTCGAGGTTGTTAGTGACAGGATTGTATGTGAGGTAGTTGAAGTTGTGCTCCTTATCTTCGCGTTTCTCCACCGCCTCCTTAAGCCTGCACCATCAAATCAGCGAGATGCAGATGCAATCAAACAGAGAGCCAGACAGATTGGCGGAGAGATGATGTGTCAGATGCCTCGATGAGGGGGGGGGGGGGGGGGGGGGGGGCAAAAAAAACCGGGGAAGGGCCCTGAAAAAAAAG